>NW_016908583.1:944438-992969 GCF_001483705.2 Eufriesea mexicana | reverse complement strand
GTATATTAAAAGAATACTATATATAAAAAATTAAAGAGAATTTTAATTTCAGTGATATACGTAGGTATAAAAACATACTTGATTGTTTCGAGAAAAGTCTTACGATCTGTTATCTCATCGGGAATTCTGCTAAGAATTCTTTTCAAGGAAGTTGACTTACGATTTAATTCTTGAAATGCATCCTCAGACCTAGCAGATCTATATTCTACAACTATAATTGTAATATACAAAGCAAACAAAATATTAGCTATATTAAATATAGTTATACCTAACTATTTACATTTCACTTTATTATATAGTAATTATACCATCATATTCAGAAGCTGCTCCTTGTAATCTTAGAACACTTTCATTCATATCAAAATTAAGTTCTGCTCGTCGTATTATACCAAGAATCAAATCATGTGTAATTCCAGGGTGAGAATTTTCAGCTTTTAATAAAGCTGTACGTAATGTTTGAGCAGCCAATACATTTTGTCTCTCTAACTATATAACAGTCAGTTAAAGAAATTTTAAATTTTAAATCATTAAATTAATTAAAATAATTTAAGGTAATTAAAATAATTTGAGCAATTAATTTAAATAAGTAAAAAATTTTGTTTATCATTTAAAGAATCTATTTTACAAATTTTTTTGCGATTTATTAGTAAAAGAAATTTTCAATACCTTCATTAATATTGGTCTTAAGATGACAGGAAGAACCAGTGATGTAACTGGAGTCTCATCGCCCATTGTCATCCTTTATAACGTTTATTTATAAATACAGCTCAAACGTAATTAATTTATAATAAGTGAAATACTGGTAGTTGATTTTTTAATTGATTAGATTTGATATAAATCGAATTGTTTACATTAAAAAAATATCTATTTCGATCATATTTCTGATATGACATCTGTCACGTTCAGTGTCTCATTCCAAAACGAGGTAAACAGGTTGTGCAACTTAATTTTCAGGTGAACATTCTTATTTTAAATTTTCTTCGAATGCATATTATTTTACAGTTTTTTATTAATTTTAACAGTAGAATAATTCGAAATAATAATTATTCTAAAAATTTAAGAGTATTTTCAATATGTGAAATATTTTATTGTTTTATTATTTGATAGATATTTTTAATATTGCATTTCTAAGTATATCATTTAATAAATAGATATACTCCCTATTAGATTCAATTACAGTATTAAATGATTCCGAGTTACGATTAATGCAATAGCGCCTTAACGTAGCACAAGTTAAACAAGTAGCATCAAAACATTAACGAAGTAACCTATTACAATTATTATTTAATTACGTATATGAAATACTGTTAATTTCTTATTACAATTAAATTAAATATCTCATATATGAGTATTAAAATTTTCAGTAATGTTGGAACGCAAAGATCCAGAGGGAAACTTATACATTTTTGTAAGTAATTCATCGTGAATAATCCTTTTCATTTTATACAATAATACTTTTATTTTATTTGTGCTTCTTTAACGTCATTTTATTTATTAGAATGAAGAAGACTTACCATATGAAGAGGAAATTTTAAGAAATCCTTATTCTGTGAAACATTGGCAACGTTATATAGATCATTTAAAAAGTACTAAAAGTAATAATTTAAATATTGTATATGAACGAGCATTAAAGGAACTTCCTGGAAGGTAAAGGCTTTATGTCTTGTACAATCTCTTTTATTAGATCAATTTTTATAAAGTGTTCAAGGTTACCTTTTTATTAGTTATAAGTTATGGTATAATTATCTACGCCAACGTGTCAGCCAGTTAAAAGGAAGATGCATAACAGACCTTCTTTATGAAGATGTAAATAATGCATTTGAACGTGCTTTAGTTTTTATGCATAAAATGCCTAGAATTTGGATGGATTATTGTATATTAATGACAGAACAATGTTATATTACACGTACTCGTCAAGTTTTCGATAGAGCACTTAGAGCTCTTCCTATTACACAGCATCATCGTATATGGCCATTGTACATTGAATTTTTGAAAAAACATAATATATATGAAACTGCAGTCAGAGTTTTTAGACGATATCTTAAGGTAAGATAGAATATTTTATTTATTTTAATAGTCATTTGATAATGTACAGATTATTTTCAGTTAGCTCCTGAAGATACAGAAGAGTATATAGAATACTTGATATCAATTGAAAGACTTGATGAAGCAGCTGTGAAACTTGCACAAATTGTTAATCAAGATGATTTTGTTTCAAAGCATGGGAAGTCTAATCATCAACTGTGGAATGAGTTGTGCGATTTGATATCAAAGAATCCTTCTAAAATAAAATCTCTTAATGTAGATGCAATTATTAGAGGTGGTTTGAGACGTTACACTGATCAGCTAGGTCCTTTATGGAATTCTTTAGCAGATTATTATGTTCGTAGTGGTTTATTTGAAAGGGTATTAACAAATGTTTTATTTTTATAAAAATATAACTTTTTATCCTTTGTAAAGATATAATTGTAATATTTTTACTTTAAATAGGCAAGAGATATTTATGAGGAAGCAATACAAACAGTGACTACTGTTAGAGATTTTACCCAAGTGTTTGATGCCTATGCACAATTTGAAGAACTTAGTCTTAGTAAACGTATGGAAGAAGCTGCAAAATATCCTACTGAAGATGGTATTCGATACATATATACATATATCTTTTATAATATAAAAATTGTAATTTTTTATTTTTTATAATTATGTTTACAGATGACATAGATTTGGAATTGAGATTAGCACGATTCGAACATTTAATGGAGAGACGCTTATTACTTTTAAATTCTGTACTACTCAGGCAAAATCCTCATAATGTTCAAGAATGGCACAAAAGAGTTAGGCTTTATGAAGGGCAGCCACATGAGGTATCAAAAATTAATGTAATTTTAATATTAATTTAATATCATTAGTTTAATAATAAGTAATTAATCTTTCAGATTATTAATACATATACAGAAGCTGTCCAAACTGTGCAACCACAATTAGCAGTAGGTAAATTACATACTTTGTGGGTTGAATTTGGTAAATTTTATGAAGAAAATGGTCAAATAGCAGATGCAAGAGTAGTGTTTGAGAAAGCAACTCATGTTCCTTATACTAAAGTTGATGATCTTGCTTCTGTATGGTGTGAATGGGCAGAAATGGAAATTAGACATGGGTACCCTATGTTATTATTTCGTAAAATATTTGTTTCTAAATACATTAATATTTTATGGCTAACATAATAATTTTGTTCAATTAGAAATTATAAAGAAGCATTAAAACTTATGCATCGTGCTACAGCTATGCCATTTCGCAAAGTAGCTTATCACGACGAGACTGAAACAGTTCAAATGAGATTATATAAATCTTTAAAAA
Source organism: Eufriesea mexicana (assembly GCF_001483705.2). Classification (NCBI taxonomy): domain Eukaryota; kingdom Metazoa; phylum Arthropoda; class Insecta; order Hymenoptera; family Apidae; genus Eufriesea; species Eufriesea mexicana. Next base: position 989,615 of record NW_016908583.1, on the reverse strand, counting down.
TTTGGTCTATGTATGCTGATTTAGAAGAAAGTTTTGGTACTTTTAAGGTATATTTCGTAAAATATATTTTATATTTTTGTCAAATATATTTTGTAATTTTTAATTATAATTTTTTCTTGACAGACATGCAAAGCCGTGTATGATAAAATTATAGATCTAAAAATTGCAACGCCGCAAATCATTATTAATTATGGTCTCTTTTTAGAAGAAAATAAATATTTTGAAGAAGCTTTTAGGGTATACATTGAAATATATTAGCATACTACTACACATTAGTAAGTTATCACCATCAATAATATTTAATCATTATTTATAGGCTTATGAAAAAGGCATTGCACTCTTCAAATGGCCTAACATTTATGATATATGGAATACATATCTTACTAAATTTTTGAAACGTTATGGTGGAACGAAGTTAGAACGAACGCGAGATTTATTTGAACAGTGTTTAGAACTTTGTCCACCAAAATATGCTAAAGGTATATTTTCATATAATGTTTAATACAGTTATACATATAGTAGAAATGAAAGAATGATTTTTTTTTGTTATTGCAGCCTTGTATTTACTTTATGCAAAATTAGAAGAAGAACACGGTTTGGCCAGACATGCAATGTCTGTGTATGAACGAGCAACAAACGCTGTTCTTCCTGAAGAAAGATTTGAGGTATAAAGGTCAATGTTTTACGAGAATTAAGTAAATACATTCAATAAAATTTCAATATATATATTCTTAAAGATGTTCAACATATACATTAAAAAAGCAGCAGATATATACGGTGTACCAAAAACTAGGCAAATATACGAGAAAGCTATTGAAGTACTTAACGAAGACAATACGAGAGAAATGTGTCTACGATTCGCAGAAATGGAGACAAAATTAGGGGAAGTTGACAGAGCTCGAGCAATTTATGCACACTGCAGTCAAATTTGCGATCCAAGGGTATGAAATATCGTTTGATTATATTGTTCGATAACAAATATGAGAACATCAATTAATGATAATGAATATGAAATGTGATGAATGTCACACAGATTGACAGTGAAAACAGTCAGTTACGAATTAATAGTCGTTCCAGAAAGAAGCATATAAGAAAGAAAGTTATTGTAAAACGTGTGATTAAATTACTTGTATTAAAATTTATACAATTTTTGTTTGTATCTTAAATATACAAATAATTAGTAGTATTGATGCATCGTTTAATAATCACAATCAACAAATTGAATAATTTATGAATGATATTAAAATTACATATATGTTATTCTTTCCACGTATATATATACATATATATTGTTCTTTTAGATGGCTTCAAATTTCTGGCAAATATGGAAAGAGTTTGAAGTAAGACATGGTAATGAAGATACCATGCGTGAAATGCTTCGAATTAAACGCAGTGTCCAAGCAATGTATAACACTCAAGTAAATATGATGTCTGCACAAATGTTAAATAATGCATCAAATCCATCATCTGATGTACCAACAGATGCAATGTGTCTTTTGGATAGTAAAACACAGAATACAGGTTTTATTCTTTTATCATAAAAAATATAATCTAATCCATAAAATAAAATATTGAATTTTACTAAATTAGTAAATATAATATTGCAGATAACGTTACTTTATATAAGGATAGTATTAAATTTGTTCGTGGTGTAATAGAAAAAGATGGTAAGCCCGAATCTCAAGTAAATAATCCTGATGAAATAAATATTGATATTGATGATGTTAATGACAATGAAGGAGATATAGAAGAAGGTAATATAAAACATATAACACGATAAATTTTTTATTACACTTTATTACATATAGTATGTTTATAAATTGCTTTAAACAGTTTTAATAGTGAAACACATACTGCATATCTCATTTTTTTATTTGCGTTTTTACTTTCAGATATACCTATTGAAAAGCAAACTATTCCTTCACAAGTATTTGGTAGTTTAAAAACAGCTGATGGTGAAGATGATTAAGGCATACATAAATTACAGCACAAAGAAGATAATATAATTCATAATAAAATCATAAGATTTATAGTTGATATGCATTGTATAGCTAACAATTGTTATTTTTCAACAAAAAAATTAATTTCTCTGTCATTTTCCTTTTCACAAAAAATAAATCAATATTTTAAAACTATTTGTCATAAAATGTTTTTACAATGTTTTGATATTATTACCATTTTTACTTTTCAGTTAATCTAATTTTCAGTAAATAATAATTTATAATAGAATTCAATCCAATGCTAACAAAATTAAACTACCCTCCATCGAACATAGAAATATATTATTTATTTCTACAAGATATTAAATAACATATCTTGGGGGATTTATAAAATGGAGATCATTATAAACTTTAGGTTCATACATCTCAGGATAGCTGGATGCTTGTTCTTTTCCAATACCTCCAAATACTATTAGTTCACCACGACCAGCTACGAGTGAATAAAGTACTCTTTCATTAGGACCCGACTGACCATTACGTTGTAAAGGAATCCACGAAGCACTGCATTCATCACATAAGACATTTGTAATATCCAAAACAAATATAGACAAAGTATTTCTTGCTTTCTTTGCAGATTTTGATTGCATTTTTTCATATCTCACACGTTCTGCCACTCTATGAAAACATTCTAATTGATTTTGTCGGTGACTATTATAACGTACTGGTTCATTGCGAAAAGCGGTCATACTTAACATATTATCATAACATAACGTAAAATTTTTTTTAATATTAGGGGGATGGTGTGAAGGACGTGGATTTTGTATTGATATTCCTGAGAAGGAACCATGTCGTCCATTAATGTTTACATCTCTATCAACATGAGATACACTTCCTTGTCTAAAAATAAAATATAATTATAAATTTTAGTAATTTTATAATCAATTAATAATAAACTTAAATATCCGAACCTTCCATGTAATGATGAAGATGCATTACTTGTTCTTGCTGAAGGTGCTGTTTGGCAAGTAACCTTTTTGAACGATATACTCATATCATTTGGCTTATTTTGGCATTTACTTATGCTAAGAACAACAACATAGTTTCCAACCTAATTAGTTAAAACAGATACAAGTAATATAAAACATAAAAAGTAGTATTTAAATTAATAATATTTTGTTATTACTTTACAAAATAATAAGCAATGTTATAACTGTTACCTTACAAGCCTGGTGACCCCAAATACGCGTTGGTGCCCACTCTGTATTGTGCATATTTACTTTTTTCCATGTCCATGCTGTACCTTCCATTTTCAATAACCAGGCATCATTCATAACATCATTAGGTCCAGTACAACCACCTAATATTTTATATATTTAAACTCATATCAATTTATAACAAAGATTTAGAAACATTCTCAATATTATTTTTTCTAGAAATCTCACCTAATACAAGAAGATGCTTATCTCCAAGCTCAATCTGACACTGACCATAGCGTGGTTGTGGCTTCAAATTTGAAGTAGCTTGTTTATGCCAACTATAAGAATCTAGATTTAAACACCACACGTCATTGGATCTGTCTCAAAATAGTACCTTGTTGTTATTAAATCAAATTAAGTAATTAGTTAAGTAATGTTTAATAACTCCAGGTGTATTACCTATATCCATTACATATACCACCAAAAACAATCATATAATTTTTGTGGATTGATGCAGAATGTGCTGAAGTAGGTGGAGGTGTTTCCAAGGTGTTTATAACAATCCATCTATTGGATTCTATAGAATACACATGTAATTCATTGTAAAATTTCAATTGCTAAAAATATACATAACAATATCAACTATTTTTTTACTTGGATAATTTAAATATTTTTATTCTTGTTATTTATGAGTTTCAATCAAAAGTACCTGATATACAGAACATAGTTCTGGATGGGACCATCCACCAAATAAAATAAAACTTTTTTTATAATATAACATAGTAGCACAACCTCTAGGAGATGGATAAGTTCCCATGGTAATTAATCTGATCCATTTTCTTGTATCTAGATCTAATCTCCATAAATCATTGAATGTTGTGTATCTAGCAGTACATCCACCAAAGACATACATTGAGTTTTCATATGTACAAGCAGAATGTGAATGTCTCTTTGCAATTGTAGGTGTTCCATGTTCGGGTGGCCATGGACTCCAAAGCAATGATCCGTATGCTACGGATTTGTGAAAATGTGCTTTATTGTGTTGTATTACATCTGTGACAAAAATAAGGATTTTATTAATCCTTAAAAATTACAAATCAAAAACTACATATATTCAGAATAAACATTTTACATACTCTTAGTAGCACGGAACCATCTTTTGGATACAAGTTTACATTCTTGAAGATTTTTGTATGGTGGAATAAGACTTAAAATGTATTCTAAAACGACATCTGGTAAATCGTCGATATTACATTCCATTTTTTGTTAATGATTATTAAAAATGCTCTATAGATAAAGCTTTTTATTATATACAATTTTTTTAGATTCTTAAATCAAAGTTATTATTATTTCAAACGATCAAAAATTGTTCTTTTTATCACTTTCTTATGATTTCACAAATTGGAAAGATTCCTACCTAAAAATTATGAGATTTTTGTACATGACAAATTCAATACACCTTCATGGCATAATAGATATTTACATTCATATTGTGCATTTTACTTAACTTTCTCATAAATCACAAATTATACAGAACAATTACTACGATTCTCATAAGATTATTGTAAACAAAGATAACCTAAGAATAAAAATCATATATGAAATTGCGACATAATGTTAGAGGTGGGTCTTTACCATACGTTACTAAGAAAATGTCTTACGAGACGGTACAAAAGCAAGAACAGTACTTTATTCGCACCGTCTAATTCCTTCGCAAAGCCGTTACACGCATGTTGATTATGATACACGTTACAAAGTTGTACATTCGTATCCTGATAATATACAATTTTAAATGTTATCATAAATGTCTACGCGAAAGCTTTAAAGTTCGCGGATTGCTTGTTATCATTCTATCCTACTCAGTCTCAGTTTCTTTTCTTCGTCATGCGATACTATATTATCTGATTTGGAGATGTAACTGTTTTGGCCAATGAGAAAAATATGGGTTCTTTATTTTTATATAGAATCGGTGGATCTATCAGAAATATAATCAAATCAATATTTTTTCCGTCGTAATTCTTCTTAGTATTTTGTCTACTAAAAAATAATAATTTGTTTGATAATAATTACAAAATTTTTCAAATATATTAACTTCATTCTTTTATCAATTTTCTAGCAATTGCTTTCTTTATCTATGCATGCAAAATATTTTTATATAAAAATATAATTCAAAAAAGATAATTCTGGACAATAATAAGTTTTCGTTTGTTAATACGTCTAAATTTCAAAGATAATATTATCGAATAACTAAATCGAATTTATTTCAAAATAGACATTTTTTTATCAAATTTTTATTTCATAAATGTATTTAATGTACTAATATTTAAGAGGTAATTAAAATGTCACTTTGATTACATTTTTTATAAATCTTAGCGTCAATGAGCTTAGTACACAAATTGTATTTACGTTTTTTCAGTGTACCTTATGTAGTGTTTTATGCCGTGTTTTGCAGTTATTCTGTATAAAAATGATGTTCATATCAATATTATTGTTATTTATTTGCCAAGAAGTGAAGAATGTTGAAATAAATCCACCAAAAACAATAATTTGGGGTCCAGGATTAAAGCCGGATAAAATAACAATGCGAGCAAGATATATTTTTCTACAATTTATTGACTTACAAGGAAAAAAGTATGATTATTATTCTTATTGTATATAAATGACTATATCATATAAAATATAAAAAATATTAAAATTTGCATTAATTATTAAAGTTATATTATGTGTGTGCGACTGTAGATGAGTGGATGTGGATGCGTGTACGTGCATGGGCTCATGTGTATTGCACATACGTGCGTGCGCGCGTTCACATTTATTTGTATTTCACCTACCCAAAAATATTTATAAATATGTTTAAGTTTAACAGAATCACCTGGAAAAGATGTACTATCTATTTCCATACAAGGTCAAGCCGCAGAAGGACATACATGTCATATATGGACACAAATTTTAGACTGTAAGGATGGAAGTTTTATTGTTAGATATAAATTACATAATACATGTTTCAATTTGAAATTGAAAATTAATATAAAACATTATAATGTACCTATTTTATCAATGAAATTTAAAGGTATTGGATTTGTTATCTATTATATAAGATATATTTTGTGCAATAGTAATAGTTGAATCAAAATTTTCAGGACCTATTTATGAAGAAGAATGTTACTGCCCAAATCCTTCCATTGATAGTTGGTTCGAAAATTTAAAATGTCTCACAAATTATACACAAATACACAGTGATCTTATTCCTTTCACAAATGTAGATTTTGATAAAATACGTGAAAATATTATAAAAGCATATGACCGACCAGAGAGTATCAGTTTATGTCATTACATAGTTCAGTCTAACAAAGTAAGTGTTATTATAGTTTGTAACTTTGACATTGATTTAGAACTATTTTTTAATTAAACTAGATGAAATAAGATTTTTAGGAAATGTTATGGGCGTTATGTAGGCTTTAAAATATTTATGGATTCTATCCTCCTTTCTATTACTCGTAAAGTATTATTACCAGATATTGAATTTTTTGTGAATTTGGGAGATTGGCCACTTGTTTCAAATAAAAGTAACATTTATCCCATCTTTTCCTGGTGTGGCTCTTCTGATACAAAAGATATTGTTATGCCTACCTATGATATCACAGAATCATCATTGGAAGCAATGAGGAGGTAAATATTCAATCACATTTCAAATAATTATTTTAAATGAAGGACTTATATATATAATATATATAATACGATATATTAAATATTCTTATACTTATTAATATTACACATAAAACAGGGTAATGTTAGATATGCTGTCTATACAAGGTAATACTGATACACAGTGGAAAGAAAAAATAGAAAAAGTATTTTGGCGTGGTCGTGATTCTTGTAGAGAACGACTCGATTTAATTGATATTTCGAGAAAATATCCTGACTTATTTAATGTGTCAATTACCAATTTTTTCTTCTTTAAAGATAAAATAGATAAATATGGCCCTGGAAAAAGCCATGTATCTTTCTTTGATTATTTTAAGGTAAAATAAATCTGTGAATTATGCAATTCAATTACAAATGTATCAATAACTGAAAAGCATTAACATTTGTGCAGTATAAGTATCAGTTAAATATTGATGGTACAGTAGCATCATATCGATTTCCATACTTACTTGCTGGAGATGCTTTAGTATTAAAGCAAGAATCAAAATACTATGAATTTTTTTACAACAATCTCATACCTGGAGAACATTATGTGCCTGTTAAAAACAATTTGTCAGATCTTGTTAAAAAAATTATTTGGGCGAAAAGTCATGACCAGGAAGCATTAAAAATTGTCAAATCTGCTAGACAATTTGCAAGAGATAATTTATTACCACACCATGTGCTATGCTACCATATAGCTTTGTTTCATGTGAGAAATTTCAGTTAAAATTATAGAGATTCAACTTCGTTTATTTTTCCTTTAAATGTATGTCATAGAATAACATGTTTTCTTTACACTTTAGGAATGGAGTAAACGCTTAAAGAGTAAAATTAAAGTATTAGATAACATGGAAGAAGTATTGCAACCCAAGCATTCTTGTACATGCTACAACAACAACATAAAATTTAAAGAAGAGTTATAAGAGAATTCTTATTAATACAATTTATTTCTTATGCTTGGTTTTATATGCATAAATACCATACATGAAACTTTTGTATACTTTTCGTAACTAACAGATGTCATTGCTTTACAGTAAATAGCAGCAAAAGAAAAAAAATTGATTTTAAAGTACTCAAGATATTCCAATGTTAAAAAACTCCAGTTTTGATTTTACCACATGAAAATATATTGTTTTATGAAATTCTTTTCCAATTTTAATCATTCAGATTTTTATTTAAACAATAAGCTATATAAACGAAAAACAGACAAAAATATTATACATATATATTTCATAATATAAAGCAATTAAAAGGTAAAATTAAATATTATAATATACTGTTACCAAAGTGAAGATTTATTTTATGTACTTGAAAAAATAAAAAAAATTATTCAAGGCAAAAGACAAAGAATCAATATATAGATTCATAAATCATTTAATAATAATCAAGAAAATATAAAATTAGGTAAGTAAATATAAAATTAATTCTAAGACAAACGTATACTGAAAGCTGTAAATTAGATAGTACAATATTGTACTATGTTCCATATATCCTATCTTGGTGTAACAGATATGTTTATGCTGTATTATCCATACCGAAATTTTCAAACTAGACACGTTGCTAAGCGTTGTATGAGTTTGTGTATATGCCAAATTTAAATAATAAAGATTTATAGTCGTTTAAACATACAAAAAAATATTATACAGAAATCACTCTTTATGTAAATATGAAATACAAATGTATGGAACTAAAATCATGATATCTCATTAATTGATTTATAGCAATATTTTAGTGATTCAAATATTTTTTGAACAATGTAATTTTTCATAAAACAAAACTTTCAAAATATATTCTTTGAAGCTTTTTGAACACATAAAAATACGTATACAATTTGCAGTGTTTACAAGTTTTGTTTATATGTAATGTTAAATCGCATATCTTACCTAAGATAATTAAAATTGTTCAAAAGCTCTGAACAATTTTTCACCATTATAGTCATAATGAAATTTTAACAGCACCTTTCTTTAGTAATATATATTTTCTGTTATTTGTTTCATTATGTAACACTGGACGATATGCTATTAAGAATTAAAGTTTTATATACCATTTGTTCTGCGTTTGTAGTTAAATCATTTTTATATTAGAATGAATATCGTACGAATTTACATTAATATGTATTTTATTGTGGAGGCGGTTGATATCCATAACCACCATACTGATTTGGTGGTGGAGGTCCTTGAGGTCCAGGAGGAGGAGGCATGTGACCACCAGGTGGTCGTGGTGGATATTGAGGGTATCCCTGTCCTGCTGGTGGTGGTGGATAACTTTGAGGAGGATACTGTGGATGTCCATAATGTTGACCACCTTGAGGCGGATGAGGAGTATATACCTAGAATTTACATATCTTTTATAAATACAAAATTTGTATTAAAAACAATTTAAAAAATATTGTTTTTAAATTTCTAATACCTGTGGCTGTCCGCCTGGTGTTGGTGGTACATATGTCTGTGTAGTAGCTGGACCATATCCAGGCTGTGGTTGTGGTCCTGGTGGTGGAGCAGGACCTTGTGGTGGTCCTGAAGGTGGTTGAAATCCACTTGGAGCAGTATTTTGAGACTGTTGCTGCTGAGACTGTGGTGGTGTCTGAGATTGCTGTTGAGACTGTTGTGATTGATGTGGAGATTGATGTGCAGGAGGTTGATGAGTTGATTGATGTGAAGGTTGATGAGATGGTTGATGGGGTGCATGAGGAGGTTGATGTGGAGATTGATGAGGTGGTTGATGTGGTGGATGTGATGTTGGATGTGGTGTTTGATGCACAGGATATCCAGATGGAGCAGGACCTGGAGGAGCGTAACTTCCTCCCTGTGAAGTAGGTGGTGGAGCACTACTTGGTGGGTACGTTTGAGTAGAAGCTGATGGTGTACTAGTCTGTTGACTACTCTGAGCATAGGTATTTACTCCACTGGCAGAGGCAGTACTAAATGGTGGAGATGTGGAAGCTGGACCATATTGTGTTGCACCAGGTCCAGGGCTTGGCTGATTACCATAATTTGGTTGAGGACCAGTATTTTGTTGAGATCCAGGTTGAGGGGGTTGAGCATTAGATGTAGGAGGAGCTGGGTAATTTTGAGGCGGAACATTGTTTGCATATGCTTGCGATGAAGGAGGAGGATAATTTCCAGGTTGACCACCTCCATATGCATTTTGTGGTGGAGCTTGAGATGGAGGTTGTTGATAATTTGGTTGTGGACTAGGACTACCATATTGTCCAGGTTGTTGTTGTTGCCCACTTGATGGAAAATTCTGTTGAGAAGGATTAGAAGGTGGGTAGTTTTGCTGATTTGGTGGTGGTGGACCATATCCTGTAGGGGGCTGAGTTGTTCCTGGTGGTGGATATCCACCTGGCTGTGGACCGTAACTATTCACAGTAGTTGGTGGACCATAAGTTGGTTGTGTTGATGTACTATATCCCGGTTGTTGAGATGTGTTTGGTGATCCATATTGATTTGGTTGACCTGGAGTATATGCTGATCCCTGTGGTCCTTGATAATTAGATCCTGGAGTTTGATTGGCATACTGAGTAGGATAACTTTGTTGAGAAGGTTGTTGAGGATATCCTTGTGGTCCTCTATATTGTTGTGGTCCAGGAGCAGTAGGAGGTCCTTTGAAATAATAAGATATTAAAATAAAAAATAAGATTAATTTTTAAAAAGTGAAAGATATTAAGTTGAAATATAACATACTATTTATAGCAGGACCTTGTCCAGGCATAACTGGACCACGGTATCCACCTTGCGATATTGGTTGTCCTTGACTAAAGGTTGACATTGGTAATGTTGGTTGAGTATTTGGAGGCATATCACCTCCAGGTCCACTTGAACCTGTAGGAGCATTAGGAAGACCTTGTGGGTTCATCATACCATGTTGCGGCCCATTAGAAATTCCTTGTGGAGGCTTATTATAAAAAACAAAGAATAATGTTCATATATTTCCCAACTTAAATGTTATGATTTAATATTTTTTTTAATATTTAGAATATCTCTTACAGGTAATAATGCTTGTATATTTTGATTTGCATCAGCAATGGATGCCAAATATACCAAATTACGGTGTAGCATTTGCTGATATCTAAAAAGAAATCATATTATGTATTTATTTAAGTGATTTATATATACTTTAAAAATAATTATCACTTACTGTATACATTCTTGAGGTTTTCCTTTATTTTGATATTCCTGAATTGTTTGTATAAGCTGACTATTTTCATCAAGCATCTGTGCAAACAAAGTCATTCTTTAAAATATTGTAATTTTAAATATTAAGTATCTTTTTGTAATACTTTTTAAAATGAAATATTATTTTGTAAAATATTATAAAACTATATAACAATAACATTTTAAAAATATGACACAATACAATATTAATAGTAATACGTAATATTAGTTACTTTCTGTATTTGAGCAGGATTCGGTGGCGGCCTGCCGCGCTGAGCAAAGGTCACGGACATGTTTTCAGATAACTTATCAATTGAAGGTCGAAAAATCGGATAGATGTAATTTATTTTTGCTCCTATTCTTTTTCACTTAATTAATGAATCGCTAGCTTCTTCTTCTGAATCACTATACTATTCTTTGAAACTTTAAGACCTTATTACAGTATTCGTTATCCACATTGCTACACTGTACCTTCTTTACGTGCAAAAAGGAGCCACCATTAACGTAACTTTGTTTTAAAAGCACGAAAATTCACAATTCCGACTTACTAAGATGGATCTTTACAAAAGAGAAATCTTAAATACAGTGAATTGTTGCTAGTAATTCCTTCGTAAAATTTTTAGTTTTGCAAATAAGATATGGTGAATATCCATTTCTAAAATAGAAAGCTTGGGAGAAGAGCGTACCATGTGGCAAATACGCGAACTATCATGGTAAAATATACATGATAATACAGCAATAAAAACTCAAAATTTGTTACATAGTAATTTATATTAATGAAAATATGTATATTATATTGGTTTAAAAATAATTTTAATAAAAATATTGAAAAGACCATATATTTATTAATAAATATAAATATTTACAATTTATGATAAAATTAGCGATTGAAAGATTTTCTGTTTCATAAAATGAGTTCAATTTTTTATTACTATGTAAATTAAAAAAGTAGCTTTATAGATTTATATTTTGCTGTAATAATAAATATAAAGATTACTATATTTAAATTTGACTAAAAAAAAGGTATTCCCGTATATCGAATCATTATTTCATCCTGTATATTTTAGTAAAAAAAATTCTAATACTGCTGATGAAAATTGTTTTAGTATATCGTCTGATACCACCATAATTTTATTAAGATATTCACTCATGTAAAAAGTATATAATCTTATCATATTATGAAAAATATAACCTTAAATCAGTAAAGATAAATTTATCTTATTTTACCATATAAAGAAACTAATTTAGCACATTTTGCTTGCAAATAATATAAAGATATATAAAAATGTCCACAACAAAGGTAAATTATAGAAATAAACAAAAAATAAATATTATAATAATAATAATACATATTTTTTTAAATTTTAGATTGAATTTGCAGTCGATATGACTTGTCAAAATTGCGTCGATAAAGTACGAAATACTTTAACCGGCATAAGTGGAATTAAAAGTATTGATATATCGTTGGAAAAAGGAAACGTTATAATTGAGACAAATTTACCGTATTCTATAATTCAAGAAAAAATTGAAGAATCTGGAAAAAAAGCTGTTTTGAAAGGATATGGAGGTAATATAGCAATGGCAATAACAATATCTATAACGACAGCAAAACGACAGTAATAGTAGTAGTAATAGCAAAAACAATAATAATAGTAAAACATTTATAACATTTTAAAATATAAAATATAATATTTTTAAAATATAAATATAAATATGAATTATGTTATAGACAATTCTAGTGCAGTTGCAATATTAGGAGGAAATTCAGGATACAGTATAAATAATAAAATAATAGGTGTAATAAGATTTGCACAAACTCCTGATGGATGTATCATAGATGGAACTATCGATGGTTTAACATCTGGCAAACATGGTATGCACATTCACGAATGTGGTGATATTTCTCAAGGTTGTAATAGGTAAGCATATATATTCTTAATTTTAATTTTGATTTTCTTCTTATACCTTTTCTTTCTATTTCTGTATCGTATGTTATATTTTTAGTGTTGGAGAACATTTTAACCCAACTAATGCAGAACACGGTGGACCTGAAGATGATATATTTAAGCGGGTAAATATTAAAATTTCTGTTAATATTACAAAGAAAACTTTGGTTAATGTTATAAATTTAATACAGGCATAACTAGTTATTAATCACAATAAATTATCTTTGAATAAAAATAATATTATTACAGCATGTTGGAGATTTGGGAAACATAATGGTCGATAATTTTGGTAGAACTACTTTTAGAATTATAGATAAATTTATAAAAATTCCTGATATTATTGGAAGATCTTTAGTTATAACAGAAAAGCCAGATGATTTGGGAAGAGGTGCTAACTCACAATCTAAAATAGATGGAAATAGTGGAAATAGGTAAACAGCACAACATATTATATAACATTGTCATAACACATATATATTTTTTCAGACTAGCTTGTGGTATCATTGCTCGATCATCAGGCTTATTACAAAATACAAAGATGATCTGTGCTTGTGATGGACTTACGTTATGGGATGAAAGGGATAAAGCACTTACAAATAAACATGAGTTTATTAATTATTCTGGAGCAAGTAACAACTGTACAGTATTCTAAATACTTTCTGATAACTTTTAGCTTTAGTATCTTTATAGTATCTTTTTAATATCTTTTTTCATGTATATTTCCAGGTTTCAAATATGTTTTTATGCAATACATCTTCAATGCACATGTATTTTGTTTTCTTAATGTTTACTTAAAATTAATGATCCATTTTATGTGTTCATAGATAACTTTTAAAGAATGATTAAGTTTTGATTTTTTAACTGATAATATTTTTATATATTTGTTTAATTATTTCAATGATAACACAATAAAATATATATTTGTTTCACCTTTTTCAGCCAAATTGTAAATAACATGTAGTGAGCCGCAAAATGGGTTTTGCAAATAAGTCATTCCAATAATATATATCACTATGTCACAAAAGAAATGCTTTATATTTTTTGTAATATATATGGATTATATACAATATATATATTAAGTTTTGATGTTAATATTTTCCATTAACTAAATTGTTATATACATTTAATACATATAACATTAATACATATAACATTACATACATTTAAATGTACATAAAAATAAAATAAAATTAATTAAATTAATCCTGTAACAAAACAAGATATGTTAGATAAATATATATCCTTTAAAATATCATACAAAATTTTTATATATATATTTATTAACTGATGTTGCCCTTATAATGGTACATTTTCTTGAACTGGATAACCTACAAAGTTTCAACTAAATCAATGACTCAAAGGATTTGCACTCTCCTTATCAGACTAACCATCCCCCTCCTCGCCCCAACTAGTGAAGTTCTAACAAATAACCAATCATTTTACTGTAGCATTAAACTACAGTATATTACTTTTTTCTTTTTTACCAGTCAGATATCAATCGATTCTTAAGAGCTTCATTTACGATTTCTCTATATCTTGGTCCAAACTACAAAAAAATGGGTATTTTTGGACTAACTACATATATAAACGATAATTCAGAACTTTATTTGAAATGTTACAACTTACATGATACGTATTTAATAATTGATGGAAACAACATCGCTTATCAAATATATACATTTTATGCCAAATGTAATTGTGTATTTGGTGGTGATTACAGTGATTATTCAGAATGTGTGACAAAATTCTTTGACAATTTATTAAAATGTAATATTACACCTTTAATTATATTTGATGGTTTAACTGAATCAAAGAAATTAAAATCGTGTATTAATTGTTGCAAACGAAAGATAAAGAATGCATTACAATTTGACGTACATAGTCAAAGAAACATGAAGCATTATCCTTTATTTGTACACCGTATTTTTATGTCTATAATAAAAGAAAAAAATATATGTCATGTACAGGATCTAATGGAAGCTGATGCTAGTATAGCTACATTGGCAAAGACCTTAAATTGTCCAGTTCTCAGCATTGATTCAGATTTTTATATATTTGATATATCATACATACCATTTAATACATTGGACATTAATATAATTAAAAGTTCTACTGGACATAATTATATAAAATGTAAAATATATAAACTTAAATACTTAGTACAATGTTTTGATGGATTACATAAATCAGTAATACCATTATTTGCAACACTGTTGGGCAATGATTATGTGGATTGTAATGTATTTAAGCATTTCTTTCATCAGCTAGGATTAGTAAGAGTATCAAGAACACAGCGTATAGAAAGAATTTTGGTTTGGTTATGTCATTTTAATTTAAATAATGCTATCACTAATATCTTACATAAATTAACCATATCTATTCGCCAGACAATATTAAATTTAATAGTAGCCAATATAAATCATTATAATAATCTACCTACTAGAATACTTAAAGCTTTCAACTTCCCAAATGATTATATTATTCAAATAAGCACATATCATTTGAAGAGAAGACTTGAATTTAATGAAGATATTAAAACATTGATATGCATGCAATGCGATGATGAAAAAGAAGTAGTAGTAGAAAAAGATGAAAATATAAATGTGATTAATAATTTACCTCAATGGTTTTTGAAGAAATATCAGACAGCTATGATACCAAGTTATTTTATGGATTTAATTGTTCATCATTTCTATATTCCTTATGCACAGATAGAAGATTATTTTCATACACCTATTATTCAATGTAGTCTAGAAATTCTTCAAATTATATTTGGATTTTTGAAATCACTAATGAATAGTGAAATATGTTATATGAGCTACATAAAGAGATGTAATTTCAAACACAATATTTCAACAGTGAAGTTGAAGTACATAGATACCATAAAATATGGTTTAGAGAATACAAGTGTTTATAAACTTAATTCTTTAGCTAGTCTTGAAGAAACTCCATTAGTTATAAAAATGATAATTTTTGATTATATTGTGGGCATCACAGATATTAATTTTATAAATGAACTTCCACAAGAATGGATAGTCTATGTTGCATGTATTAATTATTGGATACAGAAACAGAAGAATCCTGTATCTCATAGATGTTATCTATATTCTTTGTTTATTTGTATGCTGTTTAATATAATAGATTCTAAAATTGGGAAATACAGATTTATGAATACTTTTCTCAGTAAATATCAGAAGACAATTGAAACTATATCTGAGAAAAGAAAAAAGAATTATCATAAGTTGTGCAATGTTATGATAAATAACACAATCATTAAAGATTTTAATGAAATTGATTATGATGATTGTCTACTGGCAGCACCATTTTTTATTTCTAACTTTAAAATGGATCAGAAATTACTTACAAATCCAAAAATGTTTGACAGAGGTATAGTGCATACATTTTCAGAATTTCAGTGTTGTTTAATACATATGATGGATTTGAATGAATTATTAGGCTGCCCTTATCTACAAACCAAAATTGAAAATGTATTTCATGGTACTTTATTATACAATCTGTGTAGTAATTTTAAAACACGCTCTAACATTGACGAATATATCAATATCACTTTTCATATGTCTCCCAGCCTTTTGAAATTATTTAATATACTTTTATTCAAAACTAAATCAAGGTTTCCCTCTATATTTCAAGATTAGTGTCAATAAAGAATAAAAAGAAAAATCTAAATATCCAAATAGAACAGAAGTTCATCGGATAGTGATTATTTTGTTTATGTAATTTCATATATATAATGAATAAATATCAAAATTAGAATAATCTGTGTTTTTATTTTAATTCTATGTTTATATTGTAAATAACATGAATTAATAAACTCATTTTATATTTATAGTTAATTTTTTAAATATAATCAATTTCTATTATGATTTCTGACTTGTGAAAAATGAACTCTGGAATCCTAAAAAATAAATAAATAAATCAATTAAATAAATCATATAATAATATTTATAATTACATTTTTATATATTTCCCAAAAAGCAGTGAATGCCGTTTTAAGCGCATTTGCTTCTTGTCTTAGCGTTGGTAAATAATATGCATCTTCTCCGTGTTTCAATATTAATCCAACGCGAACAGCACAATTCAACTTTCTTTCTAATTCTTCAGTAAATATTTTTAGATTACTCTCAACTGGGTACGATCGACGTAAATAATCACTAATGAGATTTGATGGAACATAAACTTTATATAACTGAAGCTTTTTCACTGCTGCACGTATCATTTGTGGTGTTATCAAAATACAACCTAATCATTTTTTCAACTATTAAGAATAGGAAAATAAGGACGAAAATAACGAAAAGGACATATAACCTTATAATAGCTTACGTGAGTTAGATAAGTTATCAGAATTCATTTTATACGAACTAAAAATTTTTTTAACACAGTTCAATTGAACATATTATTATTTCAAAATTATTATAGGTAGTATTAAAATTTATAAGTTTAACAAATAATAATTTTATCGTTCAGATATTCATAAGGGATGCCATAATTTTAAGGATTAACATTTTCACATACTACTTTTTTTTTTAGTTCTGAAATATTAAAATATGCTATAAATGCAAATTTAATTTTTATTCTTAAATATGTTTTTTTTTATTTATTATTATGTTATATGTCATTTACAATGTTGAATTGTCCTTAATATAAACAATAAATCAAAATAATGCAAACATTTAAAAAGATATATGTACATATCTATGTACATATTAAAAAATCTAGAACCATTCCACAACTATTCCTAAGCCACAACTATTCAATAGTTTTTGAGATATTTATGATTAAAGTTAAATTGAATATAGATTGTAAATGTTGCATTAAGGCACAAATGTGTAGAAATATCTATAGGAACTTGGAAACTACAAAAGCAGCTGCAGGAATAATGAGACTACGGTACATGGAATTTATTGGGCCAATAAAGCCAATGTTAAAAGGAGGTAAAAGGTATGCCTTACCTACTGATGATTATTCGAGAAAAGAACCATTTGGTTGACTGATTTATAATTGACTAAAGATTTAATATGAAATATTATTGACAAAGAATTTTTTTATTATAAAAGACTTACAAACGTGAGTAATATAATATTATAATATTTATATTCAAGAGCCACTAAGGGTAAAGTAATAAGTATTAGTTAATAATATTTCAATGGATTGTATATCTGTTTTTAAAGATTTAACCGATATACAATATTTACTTTCTAAATTTCTATATTAATATATTACATAATTTCTTATTTGAATTACAATAAAAAATTTAAATTTTAATAAATTTTATTTTAAAAGTATTTTACATTAATAAAACTAATATATTTGTTATAATTAGGTAATAATGAAAACAACTGTTGGTGATATTAAGTTAGAATTATGGGCAAAAAGAACTCCAAAGGTATGTAGAAATTTCATACAATTATGTATGAAAAGTTATTAGGATGACACTATATTTCATAGAATTATCAAAGGATTCATAACACAATGTGGTGATCCCACAGGCACAGGAGAAGGTGGTAAAATATATGGAGAACCATTTAAAATGAGACTAGATTTAAAAATAAAATGAATTCCTTTTTTATTCAAAAATAATTATTGGATATATGTTTTAGGACAAATTTCATACAAGATTACGTTTTTGTCAATGAAATTTAATTGCTATGGCTAATGCTGGAAAAGATGACAATGGTTCTCAATTCTTCTTTAATCTTAGTTCTACACCAGATTTGCAGAATAAACATTCAATTTTTGGGAAAATCTTGGAGAAACTATATACAATATGCTTAAACTTGAAGAAGCACTTGTAGATGAGGAAAATTTAATGTTTACAAAATTTATTAAGAATTGATATAAATATAATATTTCCTCTTTTTTGTAGAATAATAGACCACTTTATCCTCCAAGATTGATAAAAACTATAATATTGAACAATCCATTTTCTGATATTATACCAAAAATAATAGTACAGGAAAGCGAAGAAGTAGAGGACAATTCAAAACCTAAGACAGCAGCGGTAAACTAAAAATCATGTATGTTTACAGAATTTAGCTCTGATAGTATTATTCTTTACAATGAAAAATTTTCTTACAAAGATTTCAATCTTCTATCATTTGGTGAAGAAGTAGAGGAAGATAAAGAAGAATCTGTGATATTAAATAAAAAGTTTAGTGGTAAGGGCAAATCAGCTCATGATCATTTAACTGATCCAAAATTAAGCTCACAACCAGCTGTTGAACCCCCTGGACTTGTAAATAAAAAAGGAAAGAAAACCATAGTACCGATTGGGAAAGTGATGACAAAGTAGGAACTCAAGAAGAATTAGAAGTTATAAAGAAAGAGAAAGAGTTAGTTTATTATTTACATTATAACTATGTTATAGAAAGTAGGAATTTTTATTGACTGTCATATTTTCAGTCCAATGAAAGAAAGGATAAAAAATAAATTAATAGATGCAAAAAGGGAACAAAGAATTATGTTGTTAACAATTAACGTGTATATGTGAAACTTTCAAAGTGAATAAAAAGTACCTAAACATATAACCATCGTAGTTTCATTTTATTTTTTACCAAGAACAAAATCACTCGCCTTCATCTGTGACTTCATGTAGTCTACAATTAATTCATCAACTTTTATAATTATATCGTAAAGGGACAACCTTAGCAAGCTTTCTAATATAATTCTGGATATGAATTCCTTGTTACTTAATCCATTATTGATGGTTATTGCATAAAGTGTTTGAACCATTGCCGAAGATACTAATGGTTTGTCTTTCCATTAGTATAATGGAATAATAAATAATTCCAATTCATGAATTTATTATAGAAATTTGGAACTTTTCGCAACAGAAATATATTTATAATTGCTTTATTGATATTATTAAATATAAGAGACATTGTTTGATATTATAAATCGATGCTTTATCACATAGCTATTTCAAAGATGCAACATTTTCCCGCTACAAAAATACCTAGCGTATCCGGCTGCAGCAAACTTCCAGTTAGCAGCAAGCGGGCATACCGGTAACAAATGATGGAATATTCCCACGAGACAAAGTGAAATATTAAATCTCAAACTGTTTCGTGAAGTAGTGATATCGCTGATTGACTTTTAATTACTTTACGAAGAATGAACATTTCTTTGGTCTTAATATACTAGATGTGAAAAAAGGGATGTTGCATAGTGTAAATCGTATAACGATACATGTGCAAAATAAAGTGGTGTGAATGCGGGACCTTATAATATTACCATATTGTCCGTTACAATCTGCTGTAGAAGATTCTAGCTTTCGACTGCCCATTCGAATATTTAATCAACATTACTGAGTAGGCAGCTTTATAATAGTTTTTTCAATTTTTCTTCGATCTTGACGTTCAATTGCAACATAGTTATGTATTATCGCTATTACATTCTAAATTTTGATTGTACATTAAGATATTTCATTACTCCTGCATAGAATAGAATGTTCTCCAGCCAGTGGGACAATTATTTTACGATTGAAGGTGCATATATGAAACAAAGTAACGGAAAAGCAAGTGCCTGTGAAATTGATCTACACACTATACTTTTTTCGCCTATATTTCTGAAATTAGGCTTCTCGGTTAGGCTTTTTAGCCATAACAGCGTAGAGTGAACTTTTCTTTAACGGGATTAAATATTTTTTTTCGGTTTCGTGGGTGCTTTTTCAAGAAATAGTGCCGAATGTGTTCAGTGGCTGTCAGATCGTGCGACGCAATTTACTTTTTTGGCTTCTATCTTTTGAATTAGGCTTTTTGAATCGGATTTTTCCACTGATTCGCGTAGAGTGATTTATTCCTTAACGGGATTGGATATTTCTTTTTCGATTTCGAGCGTGCATTTTCGAGAAATAGCGCCGCAAGTGTTATTGGCTGTCAGATCGTACGACGCAATTTACTTTTTTGGCTTCTATCTTTTGAATTAGGCTTTTTGAACAGGATTTTTTCACTAATTCGCGTAGAGTAATTGTTTTCATAATGGGATTGGATATTTTTTTTCGATTTCGTGTGTGCGTTTTTCTAAAATAGTGCAGAAAGTGTTAATGGCTGTCAGATCGTACGACGCAATTTACTTTTTTGGCTTCTATCTTTTGAATTAGGCTTTGTGAACAGGATTTTTTCACTAATTCGCGTAGAGTGATTTATTTCTTAACGGGATTGAATATTTTTTTTCGGTTTCGAGTGTGCGTTTTTCTAAAATAGTGCAGAAAGTGTTAATGGCTGTCAGATTGTACGACGCAATTTACTTTTTTGGCTTCTATCTTTTGAATTAGGCTTTTTGAACAGGATTTTTTCACTAATTCGCGTAGAGTAATTGTTTTCATAATGGGATTGGATATTTTTTTTCTGTTTCGTGTGTGCGTTTTTCGAGAAATAGTGCCGAAAGTGTTAGTGGCTGTCAGATCGTACGACGCAATTTACTTTTTTGGCTTCTATCTTTTGAATTAGGCTTTTTGAACAGGATTTTTTCACTAATTCGCGTAGAGTAATTGTTTTCATAATGGGATTGGATATTTTTTTTCTGTTTCGTGTGTGCGTTTTTCGAGAAATAGTGCCGAAAGTGTTAGTGGCTGTCAGATCGTACGACGCAATTTACTTTTTTGGCTTCTATCTTTTGAATTAGGCTTTTTGAACAGGATTTTTTCACTAATTCGCGTAGAGTAATTGTTTTCATAATGGGATTGGATATTTTTTTTCTGTTTCGTGTGTGCGTTTTTCGAGAAATAGTGCCGAAAGTGTTAGTGGCTGTCAGATCGTACGACGCAATTTACTTTTTTGGCTTCTATCTTTTGAATTAGGCTTTTTGAACAGGATTTTTTCACTAATTCGCGTAGAGTAATTGTTTTCATAATGGGATTGGATATTTTTTTTCTGTTTCGTGTGTGCGTTTTTCGAGAAATAGTGCCGAAAGTGTTAGTGGCTGTCAGATCGTACGACGCAATTTACTTTTTTGGCTTCTATCTTTTGAATTAGGCTTTTTGAATCGGATTTTTCCACTGATTCGCATAGAGTGATTTATTTCTTAACGGGGTTGAATATTTTTTTTCGGTTTCGAGTGTGCGTTTTTCTAAAATAGTACCGAATGTGTTAGTGGCTGTCAGATTGTACGACGCAATTTACTTTTTCGGTTTCTATTTCGAAAAATAGACTTTTGGTTTTGGTTTTTCCTATATATCCGCGTAGAGTGGAATTTTCTGTAACGGGATTGGATATTTCTTTTCGGTTTCAAGCGTGTGTTTTCAAAATATAGTGGCGAAAGTGCAAGTGTTTCTCAAATTGTTCTGTGCAATGTACTTTTTTCTCCAATATTTCCAAAATTCGGTTTTTGAATTGTGTTTGTTGGGTATAACAGCGTAGAGTAGGTGCAAGACAATATTCTTTGGACATAAACAGGCACGTGCAACAGTAGAGAAATATTGGACTCATAGAATGTCACCAGCGTAGAGTCATTAGATGTCAAGGATTATATTTTATAGCAAAAAAAGGTTGAAGCTGCAATACAAATATGTTGTAATATGTCTATTGGATTCTAGGTCTGCTAACCATATAACATAGGTTACATAGGTTACCTAACCATATAACAAGATAGGAATCTTTGATGCTGAAATAAAGATTCAGAAAATAGATATGGCTTAGGCAGACAAAAGGAATGATATTAATTTAGGTGATAATCTCTTATAACACCTAAATATAGATAATACAGTGAGATTTGAAGGTATGTTATATTCCTGATCTAAATAAATATTAATATCAGTTGTCAAAGTCAGTGATCATCCCTAATGTGTTAAGTTTCAGATTGATGGTGCTGAGGTATATAAAAAAAAACAGAGTGGTTTGAATGGAAACAGTGAGAAGAAGAAATGTATATTGTGTCGAATCAAGAAACATGCAAGAGACGGATGTGTGGCATCAACATTAAGTATGAGGATCATTAAAGAGATAAAGAATGAACACTTGGTAATTGTTATGAAAGGTAAACATAAATTGAATATAGAGTCTGAATGTTGCTAAATGATAAATGTAGAGTATAGAGAAATGTTGTCTAACACTAATGTGTTATATTTCAGAATGATGATTGCACAGCAAAGTTGGAATTATAGCAACATTCTTATACAATGTTTAATTTAATATTTAATACTTACATAGGTTTTGTATTTCCTGTATCTGATAATTATTTATATTTTCATTTTCTTTCTGTAGTAAATACGATTGCTATAAAAATGTATTTTTCTTGCATAATCTTATTATTTTGTAATAAATATATACTAGCATAAGAAAGCGTAAAAAATAAATTTTTTTATTAAGGTATTTTATTTACAATTGTTTATTTACAATGTTTTCATAGCGAAAAATGAATACAAAGTAAAAAATAGATTGCAAAAAAACTACCAATTATAGACGGGAATCGAATCCCGGACCTCCAGCATAGGAATTCTCGAATGCTGCCGTCACAACTGCACTTGGAAACTATTGGAAATAAATCTATGGTTGAAAATGTAATAAAACTTTAATCATAAATATCTCAAAAACTATTGAATAGTTGCGGCCATAATGATATGTATTCTGGAACTGCATGACGAAATCTACAAACCTGCAACGTTTCAACTAAATCGGTGACTCGAAGGACCTGCACTCTCCTGATAAAGTTCACACATTAGCCGCATTTACACAAGATCAATCAGTTCAGCCAATTTTCGCATGTCATTCAATTCTTTGTTACACAACAGAAATGCTTATTTTTCGTGATTTATATTGAAATTCTTTCTGTTATTGAAAAACACTCAATTATAATAAAGAAACCTTCCATATATGAAAAATTAAAGAAATTAAAATAGGACAAATAATTAGAAATTTTTGTGCAGAATAGAATGTAGGTTAAGGCTATACTTGTCATTTTTCTCTTAGAAGTAGGAAATCGGATTCAATATCTAATTTAATTTTTATCTTAATATGTATTTATATAAGAAAAATATATTTTACAACTAATTATAATATTTTAAAAAACGTGAAATATGTATATCATTTTCACATAAATAATTAAGGAATATTTTATTGCTAAAAAAGAAATTATGTAACAAAAATTAGTAGTTTTTAATAAATTACATTAAATATGCTGATAGAAAAAATATAATTATTTAGAAAGTAATAAAAATCCTTTAGGATTTTGATAATTTTTTATTATGTTATAGAAATCAATATTTTGGACTTTTTCCTATACATATAACTGCCGTTCGATTTCTGTAACACGCTTAAAAATTGTTGAAATCCTGGAGCACGTTTATTTTCAACAATTATCAATAATTATTATTAAGAATTACTTATATAAAAAATGTTGGTTTTGAAATTGTATGTAATATATTATATTAGTACTACTATTACAAGAAAAAAAGAAATTTATATTAATAATAAATGCAATATTATTTATATGTATATATGTATATATGTAGAATATCTATTAAAATATGTATATATGGTAATTAAATTAATAAAGAATGTTTTATCCTGAATCATTACAATAGAATTCCAATAATCTGACATGTATAAATTATGACTGTTTTTCGAACATTGTCTGGTAAACATCGTGAACTATATATTTTACACAAAGGAAGAATACCACCGTCGTACACATTAAATAATTAAGAAGTAATCCAAAACTTTATTTTAAAATATTGCAATTTATTTGTGCAAATTGAATTACAAATATTTTACTTTTGTTAATAAGTTGCATTAGTATATTAACAAATGGTGATTGTTTTTTAAATCACTTTCCTTGTTTTTATTCTATTATAACTGTAGTCCAATTATCCGACATATTTAGCACTTCAATACTATCAAAATCCCGAACGTACTCAATTATTGGAATTTCTTTGTATATTTGTTATATATATTGTCAATATATTTTAAATCGATATAACACATTCTTAAATTTGAAAATTATTCGTTATAATTACTATGGTATTACATATTTTTAGTACTAAAAGTACTGTCTTTAGAAATTTTAAATTTGTATTTACGAAATAAACTTTAAAATATATCTAATGAGGTTATAAACAATTCATAATAATTTGTAAAATCTGCACTTATTCATAAATATATTTAAAAATTACTCTAAATTAATGAAATATATAAATCACTTTAAATATAAATATATAGCGTTACTCTAATATTAAATGTATCACAAAACATTTATTGATACAAAGATGCAAATGATACAAAATAAATTTATTTTATCTACCAAAATTTTGAGCGTAATCTTATTTCATATTACGCAAACAGTTTTAATATTCGATACTTATTTCGTGAGAAATTTATTCTTATTAATAATAATAATAATAATAATAATAATAATCAGTTAATATTTTTAAGTTATTATTTCTTGATGACCATTTTAAAATTGGTTTTACATTTCATTTGATATTGCAATTAGCCTTCCCTGTTTTATAGTTGCCATAATTACAAGAAAAATTTATAATAACATATGTTCCTATAATTGTATAACGATTACCTTATTATTACCATCGATACACTACTATTGAGCGCCTGCGATAAATACTATATCATCATTAGAATTTCTAAATAAATATATGATTATTTTCTTGTGCATTAACACATAAAATATTATATACATCACAAGCTCAAAGAAATTCAATCCCTTTACATTTTACAGATAATTACTGCTACGAAGATCATTTAACAAAGACTAAAAATGTTACATTCACCACTAGGAAATAAACTATATTAATACATTTGTATATAATTGAAGTATGTATAATTGTACAAATCAACAACTAAAATATCGAAAACTATAAATAAAATAATATTGCACTCCGATTACCTCAATGAATTTTTAATACCTCTGAATTGTTTTAATCTATTCTGTAACGATCCTCTATTAAAAACAACATCCTTTATTACCACCACCAAGAACACGTGTTAATTAAGTGCTGCAAATTTTAGGATGTTTGCTTTCGAAGCTTTTTTTTTTACATAAAAGCTGATGATCAAAATTGGGACAAGATAAGTAATATATACAATTTATACTACGATCTTATTAGTACGATCTTCAGTCACCGCTAGTTTCATCTGTCCATATTTTTACAAAGTATTGTACAGAAAAAACTATTATAATAACAAGAATTGTATCTATGAAGTTTTTCAACATAATTATACTATGGTGTTGATCACTTTGTTCTCTTTGTTTTATAACAAGTTGTTCTAATATATGTTGTACATGATTAAGTTTATCACCATATTCTATCATCTGTCTTTCTACATCTTTAATAACATCTATTATCCTACAAATATACCTTCCTGGTTAAAATTATGAGAAGAACATTAATGGTTATTTTATAAAATAAAATTAATTAAAGAAATTACCTTGCAGTAGAACGTTTCCGTTTGCTTACTGACTGACTAGAATCTGAATGTACTTCTGCAGAGGAACTGCCAGAATCATGAGCAGTCTCTGCTAATGGTAAATTATTAGACAATTGTCTTTTGGAAGATTTTAATACAGAGAGTGAAGAACGTGATTCAGCTTGAAGAAGTGGAACCTGTAATACAAATAATAAACTTTGAAAATAATTACATATCTCTTTTCATAAAAATAAAACAAAATTTAAACAAAATTGTTCTTTTCTTGGAAACATATATAACATATAATAATAAAGTCGTATATAAATTGTATTACAATTAAACAATTTAATATGGTAATCTTATTTTGAATGATTATTAAAATTTTATTATATATAGTAACTATCAATAAAAATAAAGTATAAATGTTTTATCAAAATTGCTATTACCGAACATACTATTATCAAAGCTTAGATATCATCTGAAACAAAATCATTGCTTACTTATGATTAGACAAACTATTTGTTTACTTTTTTGTGTATTTTTAAGTACCTATAACTTCCATTAAATGAAACGATTTTATTATGATTCTAATTAATTTACATAATTCATTTGAATGTTTTAAATAATATAAAGAATATAAAATACTAAAGTGTGTGTAACGAATTATTTTTTCGCGTGGAATTAAATGATTAGATAAAAGTATTTTAAAACTCTTATTAGAATGCATGAATGTTATATATTGATATACTATTTATTTTATTAATTTTTGTGTTCCTATACCTGGGACTGTGGTTCAGTGGAAACGATGCTTCCAGTACGCATAATCGGTGTTTTGTGTCTAGTTTTTGTACGCACTATATAATCTTGTTCGTATTGCACAACATCATTTCTAGGATCCCATGGTCGAACATCTGCATGTCGATAAACCCAATTACCCGTTATGATATCCTGTTAGTAATGAAAAATAATTTTTTTTAAGAATAAAAATACTTTAACTTTTTAATTTTATTATTATCTATTACCTGAACAAAATTCTTTGGAACCCATTCTTGTGCTTTAAGTTTTCGTTCTTTAGCTCGTTCTCTCTGTGCTTCTTCTAACTGACGTTTTGCTTCAGTGGCAGTAACTTGATCATCTCTATTGATTGCTTGGGTAACATCATACCATAATTTCTCGCTTTCCCATAAACCTTGGTATTCTAGAGGTACAGTGTATTTTTTCAATCTTTTCTTACGTACCTCTGAAGTAGGATTGAAAAGTACACTTTCTTGCTGTAAGAATAGTTGATATAGTATTGATTTATTGTACATAGAATTTTAGGTGATTAACATACCCCTGTTCTTTTATCTGTTATTAGTATTTGACCATCCCAATACCCTGATATAGTAGCAAGAGTTTCTTTTCCTAGACGTATTCCTCCTGTAACTTGATTCATTTGTTCAGCACCTCCAAGGAATGGCTATTAAATGAATAACCAATTAAATTTATATTTATTATTATATAATATTTCATGTTACCTTGAGTTTAAATTCTAGTTGAGTATGATAACCTGTTTTTTCGCAATTTATATGAACTTTTCCACCTAATTCCATAGATAATGTTCCCATAAGAATTCCTTTACAATGGGCATAGGGTATTGTCATTGTATAATCTTCTCCTCTGGGTAACATTGTCAATATTGCAACACCATCTAGAATTGCTGATGTTGAATTTCCTAAAAAAAATATTTGTATAATAATTAAATAATTCATACATAATTTAAATCATTAATAATTTATTTTGTATATAATTATTTTACTAATAATTTATATAGTTTTGTATAATAATTATTCAAGAGAAATCTTTTATAGACAAAATGAAAAAACGCATATTTACCGTAAAATTTAGATTTAGCAATAATTGTAGCACTAATAGTAAATCCATCTTGGCGATTTGTAACATAAAACCCAGATATAGGTGGATGATGAGATAGCTATTAATATTGAAATGTTTCATATAAGTTTATAATAGTAATAAAAATTGTATAGTAGTACATAAGCATTAAAGATTAAGAAGGTTCTAATAAACACTATACTTGTTCAGCTATATAAAAAGTCCTTGAACCATTAGAGTGTTGCCAATAACAACGAAAAGTTTCACCTAAAAGTGGATTGTATGGTTTCTTCAAACCCTGAGGCTTTTTATAGAATCCAGATAAATACCACTTAACAACTCCTTTCATACGTGTGAATGCATCATCTTCTATTACTGCTCTAAAAAGTAAAAAACAAAATACATAAATATCAACATTTATATACAATTTAAGCGTTTGTATAAAAATATACTTAAACATTCTTCAGTAATTATTTATATCTATACCTACTGTGATAATAAATCTGCATGGTAATAAGAATCAGCCAACTTTTCTAGGAACGAACGAGGTTCTAAAATAAAGGTCGGTAAGACTACCTTTGATAAATCCATGCCTGGTCGAACCTGTTTCATCAAACACCATATTAAAGATTTTTGTTCTTCTTGTAATTCTGTGACTACTTCTCCCGCCTGTATATCAAATACAAATACAAAAATATTAGATAATTTTGACTATAAATATAATATATAGTGCAGCATAATTTATTTTACCGCTCCAAGAACTTCTTGTTCATTCGCGGTATATGGAGTTTCGTTAATAACTTCTTGTTGATCTTCTTTAGCAGAACCTTCAGATTCACTATCCGAAGCACTGATCTCTACATCGGCTGTTACACCGTTCTCCGGCTGGCTAATGTCATCCAGGTCTGTATGTGAGGAGTGCATAGGATCTAGCATTACTACTGTTGAGGTGTCATATTCCAGGACATGTACAGAAGGAACAGTTATTTGCTGAGTAGTAGATGAAATGGGTTTGGAAGTAGTAGATTCAAAATGGGAATAATTATCTTCATCACCGAATCCATCTACAGAATTCGAAGATAAAATAATTTCTGTATCTACAGTAGGAGTTGGAGCTCTATCATGAAATTGCTTATCCCAATATGCCATTGTATGATAAAACTGCTGAAATATTGGAGTTGGTGAAGAACAAACACTTTTAGAATCATTTGTCATAGAAGGTGTTAAAGACCGAGGATACGATAATAAATATCTTTGAGGTGTTGTAAGAGCACAATCAGATAAGCATACTGTAGATATTAAAAGCAAGTATTTCAGGGTGACAAATGTCAGGAAAGGAACAATAATAATATAATTAATTAATATAACTAAAACTCAAGACAAATTTTAATTAAGTATTTTTCCTTTTAAAGTTAATTATAATGCAAATTTCTTGAAAGAAAAAGAGTAGTTTAGCAAAAACTATTATTTTATCTAATATAAAATTTATTTTATGTCACAAAAAATACAATTGTATAATACCTACCATGTTCATCAAAGTGTTTTTCATAATCTGCTTCACTCCATTGAGTTTCATGAGTCGTTGTAGTATCATGAGGTAGAGCACGTGGCAATGCACTTGTTGAACGTACTATTAATGAAGAACAACGTAAAGATAATTCAAGTGCATCCAACCAACATTTACCAGCTGCCTGTGAAGGTGCTCTAAATATTAAATAAGATGTTGGCAAAGGTTGTACAACAGCACCTATAAAAATAATCAAATAACAATACATTTTTTAATTTATAAAAAATTCATTATTTACCAATGGCTTCTTTCTCTGGACCCCTTGGAGCCCATATTGATTGTTCCAGAGGATGAAACAATTTAAAACAAAATCCATCTTTCTTGCTTGGGCGTTCTATTACTTGACACGTATTAAGTAAAACTGTTCCTACCCAATGATTGCTCTGTAATAATTATTTGAGTATAATTATAAATGTAACAAATAAATGCTATAATTAAAAGTAATTATATAGATGAGCACTTTTGTTTTTGGACTTTTGTATAGCAGTAGCAAACCAGGCTTCAGAATACACCATAGCTTTGTCCAACTTTTTAATGTGCCACGAACTTTAAGCCAATCACTCATCACAATAACAGTTGGATCCTTAAATGAACTTAAAAGTTCATTGGCAACTCTTTTCTTTTCCATTCGGTAATTTTTTCTTTGAGCCTTATATGATTCTTTTCTTGTTAACTTACAAGAATCTAAAGACTAAAATTATATAAAAATAAAAAGACATTTCCAATGTTTTCAAACAGTCAGCTAAATATCTTGTACCTTATCAGATGCATTATCTATCTTTTGATTTGCTTCACCCATTGTAGATAGTCCTATAAAAAATAAATTATTTAAAAATTATTTGATTAAATATCAGGCAAACATTGATATTATAATAATATAAAAATACATTTACATTCATTCAATTTTAATTTAGCAATAAATTGTAATGTTTAGAAGTAAATGTTAATAAAAAATAGTAGATAGTTATTACATAAAGCATTTTTAGTGTGAATTACGTAATTCAAAACATCATATGTTAAATAAACTACTAAATAAAATTAATATAAATTGATTGATTAATTTGATGATTAATATAAATGATTTTTATAAAGATTTTCTTCAGATTTCATACCGAAATGTGCTTTGTAAAATTATTCAAATGTATTAATGGCAGTATACAGTTTCAAATTGATAAATGATTTGATGGAACATTATGTAAAGAATTATAACTATAACTGTGTCTAGTATATGATATACTTTTTTAATATATAATTAATTCAAATCAGAAACCTTAAAAATAATTGAGTTTAAAACATTCATGTAACAAGCTTGGTAAATACAATTTTAATAATTTTATAGGAATATAAATTTATTGATATCTAAAAGAAGTTATAATTGAAAAATATATAAAATTAAATAATAAGATACACTTTATTTATTATAAAGTATAGTAATTATTTTGTAGTTTACACAAAAAATTATTTCATATATTAGATCATATTAACATAACGCATTATGCAGTTAGCATCTTTTTGTTAGACCTTCCAAACCCACATTTTTTCATTTACATTAAAAGATCGTATTGAATAAAAGATACTGATTATATTTATTTTAATTGCAAGTTAAATAATGTAGCACTTATGAACTATAAATTTTATATGTAATTATTATACAAAAATATGATTGACTTAAAACTTATATTCATAATAGTAAAGTATTTAATAAACATATGTAATAATTTGTCAGCCACAGAAGGTTATATAGTATATAAAAATTACATTTCAGAGCTCATAAATCAGTATAATAGTATGCAATTTCAAACAGGAAATAAGAAAATTTGCACTTCCTTACAACTAATCAACTACTCGAACAAGTGAAACATTTTATATTAATTTATACGAAAGTTAAAAAAAGCACCTAATAAATTACGAATTACTGTCCATTACAATCATTAACATAACTTTATGATTATACCTGGAGATAGTGGAGGTGCAGCAGTTGCAAAATTTACACTTGTTGATAAGGACTCTGTTGATGGAAGTTTAGATAATGTTGCAGACTGAACTTGAACACTGCTTCGTCGAAGTTGTTGATCCACTGGTTCTATATATTTAGTTTTATTTTCAGTTACTATTACTATTTATCAATATTTCTACAACTGTTTCATGAAAATATATGTTTTACAGATTTATATAGATATTTATCTTTTGAAGTCACAGATTTTTTAATTTTTAAGCTGACATATTCACCAGTAAAAATACTATGATTAAATTGCACCATATTGCATTCCAAAGTATAAATCCATTTTAGCAATGCTAACTATGAACTGCTAATAATATTAATTTTTAAAGATAACATGATTCTAAATTTAATCTAATATATGAAATTGTAAAAGAAAAACAATTGTAGCAATAAATAAAATGTGTACATAGACTTTTACAATGTGTAAAAATCTATGAATTCTTTAGAAAAGTTTGTATGCATCAGAAATTAGAATTTATTTTATATTCTAAATATTGAGAAATGTACCTTTGAATAAAGAGTGTTTATTTGAATATTATTAAAGAACATAAAGCAAAAATAATAATAAATTTCAATACTAGTACATGCACCAGTTATACTACATCTAAGTAACATAAAATTATTCATGCACTATGAATATTGAAATACTAAGAAAACATTATTTTCTAGCTTACACATAATATTCCTTATAAAAACTTATCAATAAATGTCTATATAATATACCATAACATACTAAGAAATGAAAAATGTGCTAACAGCATGAATGTATTATGTTAACCTGATACATTCAGTAACATGGTATTTTAGTAATTCTAATAGTACAAGTTATCTTCTTTATTAATGCGACAATATTAACAGAGATCACATTTGGACAACAAATGAGATCAATTCATGTATTATAAATTTTATTTATAGTTTATTTGATAACATAAGATGATGATGCAATAAGTTTTAACTGAAAGAATATGCATAATCTGAAAACAGAATATTATACATATGTGTGTACACATCTACTTATTTATTTTTGTGATTCTAATACTGAGACTTGCAACTATATGCACATAATACATATTAATAAGCCTACTTAGCTTACTTGGTAATATACCATATCCACTGTCATTAACACCTTTAAATGGTAATTAGCTATAGTATATTCACTTTACAAATTACTTAATAAGTTATTAAAATAATATTCTTAACCACTAAATCACTATAAATTTAGAAATAATTTTTTAGAAAGATATAATAAATTATAATTGAATGCCACCAATAAGAAGAAAATATATATATATAGAAAATTATTCACTGAATTAATTAAATTTTAATATCATGTATACAATTATGTATATAACTAAATTGACATCCATAGTCAATAATTATGTGCCAACATATTTTTCTTAAACCTTTATGGTACATTTATTTTTAAGAACATAAAAATTAATTTAAAATTATAAAATTTATATGATACTTACGATTACTAAGTGATCTGCTTACATTTGGTGGTGTCATAGTTTTAAAGGAATCAGAAGTACTTCCAACAGACATAGAATGAGTTTCTGATTGTGATCGATGTTCACCCCCAGGTACCACAATTGGTTGGGAAATCATTATGGATCTATTGTGTTAAACATATATGTCTTATAATTAAAATGATCTTGGTACATAATTTTGAAAATGAGTAAAAACACAAAAAAATTATATTTTAACACAATAAAAAATAGTCACATCAACTATTAGTAGTTATCAGAATTAAGAAAATGATACACATCACAATAATGGAAACAGTAGATAATACTTGTCATTATAAAATGCTACGTAATCATAATTAAATGTCTCTTGAGTATGTCACTTTTCTTTTTTACAAAATAAGCACTATAATAGATAACAACAATTACTTAAATAAAAATAACAATGAAAAAATTTTAAATAATACGCAAAACATATCAAAATCCCATTTGTTATTTTATCATGCATCAAAAATTATATAAATAATTTTACTGTTAAGGTAAATTTACTGGCATATGTGTAAAAAAGATATTACGTAAAGTAATTACACATACCTGATTTTGAACAATTGTTTGTCTAGTCAATAATTACGTGTTATAATGATTAATTACACGTACAAAAAGGTTCTAAAGCGCAAAGAGCAAGGATGCGAATATTACACTCACTATCATATATATAATTAAAATTTTTAGATTTGATACACTTTGCAAATTACATGATTTTTCACTGATATAATTACAAACATTCGAAGCAAAAAAAGCGATATACATCGACGTCAGAAGTACGACGGCGCGAGCGCAAAGTCCGATGTTCCATTGATCACTTACTGTTATAGCGTAACTATAAACATATGGACCTGTTAAGTTATTCACAATGAAAATATACGACGCATAAAACGTCGCAAATGTATTTTCTATTGATACAGAGCTGATGAGGCGTAAACATTTTAGCGAATGAGAATTACTTCCCGGTATAACACAATTTATTTGTTGGAATAGCGAAACAATTATATACATTAATATGTTCAAATTAAATGCATTATTCAATTGATTAATTAAATATATAGCAAAAATAATACAATGTTTTATTGAGGATCACATGGTAAATATTTTTTCTTGTACATTGCTATAGACTAGAATAATTTCAACGAAAACAATATAAAAATTTAATGTATGTAAAATATTTTGATGGATCAAAATAATTAATGTAAATGCGCAAACATATGAAATAAAAATTTCTACGTGCTTGATAATATGAATACATTAATTGTGTCAATTGTTAATTTGAAATTCGTGTTTACGAATTTATTTACCGCAATTTATTGATGCCCATGTGTATCTTCACATGTTACGTTTCACAAATAAAATAAATAATATAGAAATCGTTTTTCTATAAAATATAATAAAATTATTTAACTTGTGAGTTACAAATCAAATATTTAAACTAAATCAAATACACTCAAACATAACGTTCAAAGTAAAACTGAGCGAAATCTTAAAGAAACGCTACCTATATTATTTTACATTGAATAGACTGAATAGTAATTATCATTACGTCATACGTGACATCCTAATAAATAAGTACTTGTCTTTAAAAAATATGATAATAAATTAAATTAATTATTTTAAGAAAATTTTTTACTTAAACAATATAATACATCACTTCTTATTTATATACATATATTCGATTCTTTCTGTCCAACTATTCATTACCTGCATCAAAAGGTACTAACTTCAGTTTATACATTCATCTTATACCTAAGTTAATAAAGACAGTATTCGCGAAATAATGACAAGCAATAGGTGTGTTTACTGTTCTATATTTTATGTATTTTTATAAATATTTTTAAGTTTGATTTAATATTGTAAAATATTACAGAGATACTTAAATTTATATAAATATTAAATCATTAAAAACTTATAATAAACAGAAACTTTTGATTAAATTATATTTTAATTTTTAAATAAATTTACAATATAATATTGAAGAAATATGAATCGTCATCCAAATACGGATTATAAAAATCGTAGTGAACTTCAAGTAGAATTGGAAAGCCAATTTATTTTACGTTTACCACCGGTAAATTCATTATTTTGTTATTTAAACTGAGCTATTCAACATTATGGAACAACCAATTTCAAATATAATTATAAATAATTAAACCTTTTAAGGAACCAGCTCGTGTTTT
Source organism: Eufriesea mexicana (assembly GCF_001483705.2). Taxonomy (NCBI): domain Eukaryota; kingdom Metazoa; phylum Arthropoda; class Insecta; order Hymenoptera; family Apidae; genus Eufriesea; species Eufriesea mexicana. The sequence goes on along the minus strand of NW_016908583.1, from coordinate 954,178 downwards.
ACGAGAAACATTACGTAATGGATTATCCTTAAAAGATAGACTAAGTATAAAATTGGAAAATGATATGCGTTATGGTGAGGTTAGATTTGATCATTGGCTTCTCCATGGAAAGGTAAAATCAATAAATATTTTCGTACGATATAGATATAAATATAAATATAATATTATGAAAGAATAATTTAAGAAGAAAATGTTACAATTCAGGTTGTTGATTTACCAACAATTGTAGAATCCTTGAAAACTATTGATAACAAAAGTTTTTATAAAACTGCTGATATATGTCAGGTAAAAATGTTTATAACTAATTTTAAATTGTTCTCACAAGTTTGCATTTCTATTATTCCATTATTTATAGATGCTAATTTGTAAGGAAGAAGATGATCATACTACCACAGATGAAGAATCTCCAGTTAGACAAAAGAAAAAAGATCCTAATAAAGTGGATAAGAAGTTTTTATGGCCTCATGGTATAACTCCTCCTACGAAAAATGTTAGACGTAGGAGGTTTAGGAAAACTTTGAAGAAGAAATATGTAGAAGCTCCAGAAATTGAAAAAGAAGTGAAACGTTTATTAAGGGTAGATAATGATGCAGTTAATGTTAAATGGGAGGTTATATGTGAGGATGAAGATCAGTCAAAACCAATCAAAGTCTCATCATCTGGTACAGTGAAAACTAAAAGAGAAAGTATTAATGGCAATACTTCTCAAAGTCTTGACGTCGGTAAGTAGTATAAGTAGAAATATAGAAAGGATGATATAAAATAATTAGTAAAAAAAAATTTATATATTAATTTATAGCGGAACATGATATATTTGGTGAACCTGTAAGTGATAGTGAAGAAGATGATGAGGAAGCAAATATAAATGTGATGGAATTAGATGAAAATAGTCGGCTTTCTGCAGACAGCAGAGTATCAGATTCTAATTCTATGCAAGCTACATATTCAGAAAGATCTAATAATAATGCAGCAACAAATAGTAACCTTGTCACGCAATTTAGCAAAGAAATGTTCCAAAGTGATAATAATATGGAAGTTGAAGTAGAAAAATCAGAAGATGCGTCTTCATCAAAATTACCTAAAGTTGAACAATTCCATTCAGAATATATTATTTCTGAAAACTTTTCAGAATCACCTTCTGCCTCGGTATCAAAAGGTATACATACACACATATATAAATATATGTATATATATTTTTATAATAGTACACGATTTATGTTTAAATATATTATAGATTCATTACAAGCACGTCTTGCGACTTTACATGCGGAATTAGCTGAACTACGACAAAGAAGACAACAACAAGAACTTGAAATAGCCAATATTGAAAATGTTAAACTAAGACAAAGATTTCAAGAAATATTGGATAATTTACTAACACAAGAAATGCAAAAAGTTCAAGAAGTAAGTATTGTTATTCAAGTAATTATGAATAGCGACTATATCATAGTATTAGCTTTTTTATGTTATGTAATTATTATATTTCAGATTCAAGACCTAGAGTTAGGATAGTGTTGATGTATCATTGTATAGTTGCAATAAATTATATATAATCAAAATATTTATATTCATGAAGTTCTTTGCAGTAAAATGTTCCAAACTTACCTATTTCTTTATTTTCAATTTTCTTTTAGTGTAATATAATATTTCATTATTTAAATATGAAGTTATATATTTACATATACTTTAACATGTATATAAAATGTGCATAAAATATACAAAGTGTTAAATAAATTTTTTAATTATTATTTTTAAATAACCAGCTGTTATAAGGTAAATTAAATCATTATTGATAATATTTAAAGAACATAAAATATTACAAATTTTGAAATATTATATGTTATACAATAATTTAATGTAGTTAGTTAATTGTTAAATTAAAAATTATTGTACAATGCATAATCAAGAAATGCACCAATGAAAGTTCAGCTTGAATGCTCGACTAAGCAGACGAGATACAACAGGACGACCGACCATAATGGCTGCCTCGTATTGAATGTAAATACGGTGCAGATCTTTATTTTATTATAGTGTCAAATAATAAAGTGTTGTTAAGGTAATTATTCTTATATCCCAATTTTTCATTTTTCTTGTAATGATTAAGATATATAAAAGTATTTTTCATTAACACTTTTTATTCTTTACAATCGTTGTTTGTTATACTGTTTTCTTTATTTGACAGCAATGTCAATGAATTATGAGCGAATTGTTAAACTAATTAATAATTATCTAATTATTATTTTATTCGATAATTGTACGATTATAGTATGTCTAATTTTTATAATCGTATTTCATTTGCACCGTGTTCTAAATTATAATTATTCTATGTAATCGTAGCTGTACTATATGTTGAATTCTATCATTTTTAACGATTGTGATATTTCACTTCGAAAACCAATTCTTGTATTTCTAAAAAATTTGTTAAAACATCGAATAACGAAACTGATATAAAGAAATTATATAAAGATGCATATGTGAACATATTCCATATGTTTTTTATATTAATGTAATCGAAATACTATAAATTATGTCGAATTTGATGCATTGTTTCAAAATACTTTGCTCATGAATTTCAAGAGTTTATGCTAATTATTGAAATTATATAATTTTAAATATGAATTAAAAATTGTTATTAAAGGAAGTCTAACATTTTGATTACTAATACCTTATAATAAACTTCGCGAATATATAACAGTAAATTAATAAAAATTATTATGCAACTATAATTGTAAGATTTTTGCCGTTTTACGGACTATTTTAATTGTAGCATTATCAGATGTGCGGTATACGCCCTTCCGTTTTTGATAATTGTTTAGTATTTTTTTTAAACGAAATTTTATATTTTGCTTTATATTATAACGTATAATATATATATATACTATAAATTTACATTGTTTGAATCATATAATTGAATTAATTATTTGAATAATAAATTGTACGATTTTGTAGAATAGTGTAATAATAATTTATCCAATTATTATAAGAGGAATTGTAAGAATATATAATTTTATACTTATAGTTTACTAATATAATAACTATTACGTTGATTTCAGATATAGGCGTTACGATGGCCGACAAGGGATCTGACTTTTGTGAATACATATGGAACCATGAATTCGTTATGCAACGTCTACTTTCTATGGTAGGTGTTGACGATCGAATTTTTCATTAATAACTTAGATCAAAATCTTTTAATATATATTATTTATCCTTTTAAATATCTCGAAATTATTCAACTTATAGATACTCTTTATTGATGTTATAATATTTGTTAAAAATCATAAGTTGCTCGAATTGTTTTATCATTATCATCATCATCATCAATATCATCATCTTTGGTTATTCTTATTATTTCTATCTTTTCCTTTTTATATTTGTATTCGACTTAGCGTCTGTAATTAAGCAGTTTCGCAATAATTGAGATTAATGTTATGCTGCTTAATATGAAATATTTTCCATGTATGTAGTGAATACTTTATTTTTATTCGATGTTTAAAAATTGTCATAATAAGCACTTTTATAAGAACATATTTTGTTACCAATTTTTTCATTAGCCTTATACAATTAAACACGAATAAATAAAGTTTGTAATCTGTAATAAATCTATAATAAATTATAATTTCATTATAATATTAGGTTTTTTTCGCATATTAGATACATTTTTATTACGCCAATCATGGTTAAATATTTTACAAACGATATTTTATTGTTTCAGTTGCAACAGGGTCAAAATTACTGTACAGATAATGAATGTTTTAGCATGTCACAATGTAAGTATATTTATATTTTATTATTGATATAATTTTTTACTTTAATCAGCAATTTTTATTACTAATTTTTCAGTACCGGGACCACGTAATGCTCCGCCATCTTCAAACTTTTTCACGACTTGCTTAATTATTATATTCGCTGTTCTAATGTATGTTCTTAGATCAAATTGTATTCGTCAATTAAAAAACGATATTGTTAAAGATCGAGATAACGAAAATGTAAGTATTATATTTAAATTTAGTTTCAGTAACTTAATTTTTATTTTACTGATATTCTGCCAGAATTTTAACATAATTTTTTTAGGATCCGAACGATGATCCTCCCGTACCACCACCGACAGCATACTAAGATGTATAATACTATAAAAACATGTTTTCATTTGAATTTTTATAATAGAATCTGCTGATCTTATGATAACAAAGGGAATGGAAAGAGAATAATCAATTAATACATTCGATTTATACGATATTGCTAGCGTATATTTGATCTGATTCAATAAGTATTGTAATTTCCTTTCACATAGCTGAAGATCATTATATTTATACACATCAATGAGTATCCGTTTTCTCTCCTTCCGTTTTATTTACCAATATTTTTCATATGTCAAGGATATATGTAAAAGAAAAAAAATATTTTATTTTTAAAACAGTTTGAGGATTTGCTATACACGCGATATCATAATAAAAAATAACACGATTTATGGCAAGGTTTTTCAAATATTATACTTTTTACTTGCTTTTTTAAGGATTATCAAGATGGAAAACCAGATATAACAAAATTACAATCTCTTTAATGTTTACTATAAAACCTAAATATTTGAATCATTTTTCCAACATTTTCCAAAGTTATTAATCTATCCTTTTCATATGGTATAATCTAATATAAACAAATTTTATTGTAATCTAATTTGTATCCTAAAGGTATTGTACAGAGAAGAATAATTTAAAAATAAAATTTTGATTTCATACATTGAATATGAAATGAAACATTTGTAATATAAAATAACATCTGCCTGTTATATATTTTTTAGAATATTTGTTGTATTTTTAAAAATTAACATGTATTTTACATTTGTTTTTCTTCGTAAAAAATAGGCTGATGCTTTGAGACAATGTGAAATGTTGATAATGTCTTAATGTTTCATTTCTTGAAAAATACAGTGTTATTACTTTTTTTAAACTAAATAACAATATACATTTCTATTTGCTTAAGGCTAGTAACTTATGAGTTTGAAGAAAATATGTACTGAAAAAGATGATTACATACATACATACTTACATAACATATGCATATATATACGCGCGCGTATGTATGTAACAGAAAAAGATAAAATGTACTAAATTAAACGTATAAGTAGCCTTATGAAATCAGTATACTATTTTCTAGTGATTCATTGATATTTAATGTACGTGCACGCGTGTGTATTGCATGTTCTAGAAAATAAACATATACATTGATAATACAAATTCATTTTAGAAATCATAATTTTGGCGAAGTTCTTCAATTTTCTTTTCTTTTCTTTTTTTTAAATATTAAACTTACTAAATTTTCATCCTGTTTACATACATTTTCTACAATATAAATAAATGTATTAGAAATAGATGTAGTTTTTAGAGGGAGGATAAAAGATATATGTTTCATATATAATATTATTGAAGTGCTTCTATCAGTATCTTATTATCATTATTACAAAAACACGTTTCTTTCTTTATTTACATATATACATACCTTTATTTAAAATTGGTGAATTTTCTAATATCATTAATTTTCCAATTAAAAAATGGAAATAAAACTTTTTATACAAAAATAGTAAACAAAGTTTTTAATTAACAATTTCAATATTGATTTTAATTGTATGTTTATAGAACTTGTTCGTATATACAGAATAATATAGAATGAACTCCAGCAGTGTATGGAAGTCATTAAAATAAGAAAAAATATTCAGATAAACATATGATATTACTTTAATTTTTATAATTAACTGTACTCTTCTTTTAATTTAAAGAAAATTGTAGTTTATTTATGTACAATGATGATCATTTTAATCAATTAATGAAGTATTCATTTGTTACCTTAAGTAAATAGGTTGATTGCGAAAAATTAATTTGTCAATTCAATTTGTCAGGCTTAAATTCTCTGAAATTTTATTTGTAGAGTTTTTCGTTTATATTTTATCTCTAATAGATAATGTTGACATAATCCTATAGTGTATTGAAGTAGACCAATAAATTCAAATAATAAATGGCACTATTTAACCGGCGAGGATTTTCTTTGAAAGCTTCTGCTTGAACTGTAGGTGCTTTGCACCTAAAACAATTTTTGTGAAAACAGAAACTCACATACAGAAATCATATATTTAAATAAATGTTTTTCCTTATTTTAGTGCACTGAATACAACCATTAAGTTATACCTAAAGATTCTTCTCATATTTTATTACATATAAAAATCCCACTTATACTAATAAAAGCATTTGCTAATTCTGAAATTATTTGAACTTATAAAAAAAATTAAGTGCAATGTACAGTGATAGGTATAAGATGAATGCTTAATCTAATTGAATAATAAAAGTAAGTTTATAAGCTGTTTGTTGAATATCAAATAGTTTGTATTCATATACAGTATATTATATGAGAAAATGCCACTAATTAATAGAAAAATAGTATATATTTGTACTTTTTATAAGTGAGATACTATGAAATTTTGTTAAAAGTTCTGAATATTTTTTTTAGTTTTACGGTATAGATAGGAAGACCAATAAAAAGGGTAATTGCATTTTACATCAAGGCCTCCCACTTACATAAATTCATTATGTGCAAAACGTTTAATACATTTTAATATACTTGTTAGAATGATTTAAAGCCCCTAACATCTTGTTTATGAACAAAAATGAAGTAAAAACCATCTTCAATTATCATGGATTAAAAAAGAAATTTGTAATTACAATTAAAATGTTAGATATTTTTTGTTTTGACAGATACACGGTTAAATACAACAATAAGGAATAAACATGTTGTTTGTACGTTTTCTAACGTACAAAGAATATATTTCCATTGAAAAACGACATATATTTAGACTAATCATAGATAAAAATATATATCATTCTCTAATTAGAAATATAATTACATATTTATGACGATTCTTCATGAAGTTTTGCTAATGTATTTCTTACTTTCTGTAAGACTTCAGTCATTTGTTCATACTTACCTGTTGAATCCGGTAAATTTTCAAAATTTATCAAATTACAAATATCCTTTGAAAATTTTTCAGATGGTGGCAATTTACTATATGGTGATGTACTTTGTAATACAGGTGTGCCTAAATCAATAGATTTCACACTTCCTTGACTTGTATTTACTCCATTTTGACGAATGCGGTCTGATTTTGGAGTAACTTCATTACTGGGTGGTGGCATATCAGAGTTTAACATCAAATTCGAAGAATTGCTTTTTGATAGAACATCTGAATTTGAGTTAGTTTCCTGAAGTTCTACAAGCAATTGTTTTTTCATGTTTTCCAATTCGGATAATGACGGAGAATTTGCACGCGAAGAGGGTAATATGCTATCTTCCTATAATGTTTTGTACAAATATCTCATTTTCTAGTATGTTATATGGAAATATTTTGTTTTTACACACATTTTATATTGACAGGGATTGTAGATACATATAATACAATGTTATACATACCAGTGACTCAGAAAGTTGCAACTCTTGAGAATGATAATCTGAATCTTCAGAAATTATATGTGTTGATAATGGTGGTTCCGGTGGTTTTAAAGGAGATTCTCGTGGTAATGGCGGTACAAACAGTCCATTAGTGGATACATAATCTACTACACTTTCTATTTCATAAAAAGTAATGTTTATCTAGTTGTTTCAAAAAAAGAATTTCAAAACAGACTGAAATTTCTATACCTTCAACATCTTCAATTTGCATTTCAGTAGGTTCTGGTGCTGTCTCTTCTGATGTATTATTAGAAATGTTGAGTTTTTTTCTCTTGTATCCATCATCTGCCTTTTTCCCCCTTAATTTTAGTAACATTCTTTGTTTACTATGAACAGTCAACATTGATGATACCCAGTACTGTCCATGTTCCTATTGTTCATGATAAATTTTCATTAATTTAGTTCTACAAGAATACATTATTTTTTTCCATAAAATTTTCTATTGCTTACATCACGAGTACCAGGTGGAGCTGGTACATTAAAACCAGGAAAATCATATATTTTTTTTATGTCATATTGATCTCTGTCTCCTTCTTCAATAATAGTATCTGGTTTATCATTAGGGTTTTTTTCAGCAATACCATCGGAATTAAATAAGGACAAACCAGAGTGTTGTAAACATGCTTCTAAAACCATAAAGATTATATACCTGTATATATGTTTGGGTAATTCATTATCTCTAAGACCTAGTGCTCTACGTAAATTGTTACTTAATTGACCAGGAATTATATGACCAAATCTTTGATTATCTTCAAAGTGATATCTAACACTTTTTGAATATCCTTTCATATGGAAATTTTTTCGATTTGTTTCTATTTTGGCATAATTTCGTGGTTCTGGACAATCTCGTAAATTATGATTTCCCAAACAATTAAAACACATAAACTTTGATAAACAGTCATCCTTTGGTTTTGCATCTGATTCTAATTTTATTTTATCAAACACATTTTCATATTTCTAGAATAATAATTAGTGATATTAAAATATTAAACAGATAATAGCAATAACAATAATTAACATGTTGTCTGCTTGATTAATTCAGCACAACTTGTTCATAACACTGAAATAAATTAGGTTTTAATTTAATAGAATTGTAATATATGCATATAATATGTATATAATTAAAAATATGAATATAAATGAACAACATTGTGATAATGATGTTGAAAATTTTAGTTATAAATATTGTCATTTATTTAAATTAAATATTTTTACTACTCTTGGTATTGCTAATTACCACCATTTATCGCAATTGACAAATTAAATGTTGACCATAGATGACCTTTGCGACTTCAATGTATTAATAATTATTTAGCTATTTGAAGTGTAAATATTTATTTCCTGTATATAAATACTGAATAGTAGAATAAAAAACAGACCTTGCCATAAGTTGGAACATCAAACTCATCTTTAAGTTTTGGTTGTTTATCTACTGTGAACAAAGTATCACATATTATATCCTGACTATCTTCACTTTCTGTCGCAATTTCAATAGATTGATTCATAGAATCAATATCATTATCCCAAAATTCTAACGTTAAACCATTATCATTTTCTTGACTTTTAATCTTGGAAGATATTAATTCTTCTAGAAACTCTTTTATTTTTTTATTATATTGCCTAAAAATTCAATAAAAGAAATAAAAATGAAGTTATCTCAATAAAAGACAGCTAGGTAGATTAAATAATATTGCTTTTAGTATGCATATATAAGTATATAATAACTGACAAAATCAACTTGATTATTGTGTAATTTATCTAATTTGATAAAAAATTTATCAAAAATATACAAAATATTTTACAAATACTAAATGAATAAATATGCTTTCAAAAAAAAAGGGACAAAATAATGCCTTACCGTGAGACATTTTCATCTCGAAATATAACCTTCAAAAATGGTTTTAACGTATTTGCACTGTCGCAAGTTTGTGTTATCGATGCATTTTTGTTATTATCCATATAATCACTAGTTACGCTCGTTTCATTTGCATCGTTGTTCGATGATGAATTTTTTTCAATCGAACATTCACCTTGATCATTATCAGTAACATTGATGGCATCTTGGCTTGAGTCCAAATCTATCACCTCTTCGTCGGTGTCTTCGATAGTAATCGTAGAATTCATGGAAATACTATCGACACTGATACGATGACATATATGAAATTGTTTTATATAGTGAACACGTGATTTTGTTGTATGAAAACTTTCCTTCTTTCAAGCTTTTGACTGAAAGAAAACACGAC
>NW_016908583.1:927457-944416 GCF_001483705.2 Eufriesea mexicana | reverse complement strand
CTCTTCAATCTTATCAAGTATTCCGAACGTAATAAAACTTAACTGTAGGGGCGCTCTAATTCGTATGCAGGTAACGTAGCCTAGATTTTTTTGGCTTTTATTAATGAGTACTATTAATTTATATTTATTTTTTACTAATTTTGTTCCTCATGAATACTTTGTATACAATAATTTGAAATATGAATTTAAAAATATAAATGTTGTAGCGAATTTCAGATAACAATCGTAGATATTTGTACATTTTTAATAATACTAGATACTTTTTTATCTGTCTTAATAAAGGAGATATTCTATTTATACACATTAAAATTGTTAATTATCATACATTATGTATATACTTTTTTTATTACGAAATAAGTTTTTTTCTTTAGTAGGTGCTACGGGTAGTTTAATTTTGTGTAACTTCAGATATAATGAAAAATTCATTTGATATTTTGTAAATTATTCTTACATTTCTAATAATTATTTAGTGATTAACGGATCAAATTTTTGTTGTATATTTTCATTGCATTCGTTTGTTTAGGTACTATAAAATGTTACTGTGAAAAAAGAAAGACGAATTATACTTCAAAGTGGAATGTTAACCATTTTAACGTTTAACATGAATGTCAAAAAATTGTTTTCAATGTTGAGAAAAAATTTTTAATATGTGCTATGATGCCTTTTCTAAAACACATTAAAATTTCATATACTAATCGTAAAATAGAAAATTCGAAAAGAAATGGTTTACGGCACACCATTTTTAGTCCTCAAGACAAACGTTTTTCTAAAAGTTATATAGGTGAATGGAAACACGATGTAAAAGAAGGCAGGGGTAAAGAGTTGAATAGGTATATTAATATATTAAAATAATTATTTTGCTGCTTTAATAACGATAGACATTTGTAATATTTATTTTTATTTGTGCAACACCTTTTGATATTTTTGATATACAAAAGTGATGTTCAAAAATAATTTCAATTTAATTTAAAATTTTATAGAGCAGGGTGGACGTACGATGGTAATTGGTTCAGAGGTAAAAAACATGGTTACGGTATTTTAAGTAAAATTTCAAAGGAAGGTCATACTGTCTGTCAATATTATATCGGTGAGTGGGTGGATGGGAAAAAACAAGGATATGGACATAATTGGTTCGAAGATGGTAGTTACTATGAAGGTAATTTTTGCCTAAATAAACGACATGGTTATGGTTATATGTGGTATTGTAACGGAGATTATTATGAAGGTGCTTGGAAAAATGATTTTTACCACGGCATAGGAATGCTTGTTAAAGGTTATCAAATTGATATTATCTGTTCTATTTACATTTGTTCTTAGTAAGATTTACAAAAGATATAGACGATGTTTCTTATATTGCTTTCTGATACAGAAATTAAAATTGACGGGAACGCTCGAATATTTTATAGATAACAGTAATAGATATGAGGGTCAGTTCTTCAAGGGAAAGAAAGAGGGTTACGGCACATTTTATCACATAGTTAGCGGTCAAGAGCAACGTGGTCTTTGGACAAGCGATTTATTTATAAATGGTACCATATCAGATGCTGATTTTCGGCAATTTGCACTTTGTCCAACACCATATCCTATTCCAAAAGTAAATAATAATTATGAGTCTTTATAATTTTTATTTGTTTATAATAATTCTTGCTGATTTGTAGATGGAATTGATGATGCATATTAAGGATTCTCAGGATATTTGTAAAATTGTTGAAGATAATCGAACGAATAAATTAATTTCGACTGAACGTTTTTGTAAAAAAATACCAAAGCGTACAATCGCGAATATATGCGTGTCTATAAACACGTGTCCTTGTTTAAATCCTGTTTTATAAATATGTATTCTTATACTGTAAAGTAACAGATACAAAATATATCGAACTTTTATTTTAGAATATTTATTTTAGAAAAAGTACTTTAATTTTGCATATATCTCTTTATCGAAATATGTATATACATATAAATCGTTTGTTCGCAGAAAAAGCTATGTACAGTTTAACTATTGTTTTTAGAACGACGGCAGTAACTTGATGATCAAAGACAAATATGAAAGAAGCAATAAAATAGAAAATTATTTTGCCTTTGCGTAAAAAAACTTAAAATGTCACTTGAGCATAAGATGCATTATGTGAGTAACAAATATATGAATGAAACGGAAAGAATTATTAATAATACTGCTCGAAAGACATTTTAAATATGATAATAAGTACATTTTATATGAGGTAATCACGCATTGTCCATGAAAAATAATAACCTTTATTCGCAACTGTTGCTTCTTAAGCCACAGTTAAGGATATAGTATATGATAGGTTTCATCGTGTATTATTACTTTTATAAGTTAAGTCGCTATACAAGAAAGGGAATGTTTCACGTCTATACATACAATTTCATTAAACGTTTTCAGTAAGTGTATAAATCCCTTGTGATATGAATAACTATGAAGAACAATATACTATATCACTTGTTAAAGAAAATAGGCATTTCTTTCCACATTTATTACCCATAGATATATGTTAGAAAGAACAAAAAAGATCCAATTTTCTTCCATGTAACTTACTATTGGGATCTATAACATAGATTGTACATATAGAACAATAAGTCTGGTAATTTCAGTACAGTTCTTTTTCTTTTTTTAATATTCTCAACCTGTTTTAATCTTTTGTTTGGACTGCTTTAATATATACAACTTGTATAAATTTTATATCGCAATCTGAACAGATCATCAAAGATTCACCACTACCACCATTAAAGGTTATCACATTTTAAAAGTAATACAGATCGTGAATCGTACTTTATTATGTTCAGACTACATGTGTCATACCAGCGGTTTGTAGCAAATTTACACCATTCCTACCTTCAACATCGGTCGATTCTATTTGTTCCTTAAGTAACTCCAGTTCCCTTATACCAGACACTGTGACCTCGTATTTGTGAGCCACTAAGCTTCGATAAAAATGTATTGCAAACGCAAGGAAGATTATTAGTACTGGTATTAATACGATACAAGCGGACCAAGCAGCGACTTTTGAAAAGTCGTAAAACTTCACCCAACAAAGTATAGCAATTTCCAATAGGAACAATAAAAGTCCTAACAGAGTGGAAAACGCCCACGCTACTTCAATGTACCAGTGTAAACGTTCGTGTGGCGATTCGTGTACTAAGCTTATGCTATGTAAGTTACAAACAGCTTCTATATTCGGTAAAATACACGTTGAAATCATTAGGGCTAACATGTGAACTGCGACTAGCAATGTAGTACACACAGCAAAGGCGATTAACATTTCTTTAGGTACTTTTGTATCGGAGTTTAATTGTACTTCCACCATGGCTACCTATGACAGAAAATGTATTTATTAATATATTTGAATATATAATATTTAATAGTAGGATTGTAATTTATGTAAACAAATTAAACCTAAAGTAATTAATTACCTTTTATGGTTATATATAATCTGTATTTGAAAATAATTTTATACGATTTTTGTAGAGAGAATTTTTCTCATTAATAATTAGAATAATTAAATTCTACTATGACTATTAACCCTTTGCACTCGAGAGGTGAGCTACAGTCACCATTTCATAAAATTTGGAAGATCGATATTAATTAATATATTAAATTTAATGTAATGTAACAGTGTGCGAGGTATCGAAATCAAATAATTCTACAATTCTATTATTATACAATTCTTTATTTATTGCTCGAAAAAGTATTGTCAGTTTTTAGTAGAGAATCTTTGAATTTCTACTATTCTCTAGCCAAAAAATCGTCGAGTGCAAAGGGTTAATACTAAAATACGTATATTCTAAGTTATATAAATCTAAAAGTAAGGACTGATGATTCTATTGCACCTATATTTCAAGAAATATTATTAATATTAGAATGCAGTAAGTAAGAAATAAAATAATAGATGACTGTCCGTATGATATGATGGGGTTATTTTTTCTTGGTCTTGAACGGTCAATTGATTTTGGATAAATTATAGCCTAGAAAACTTCTACTTTGTTTCGGTTAGCATTATAAAATCCAATGTGAATTTGCTAGATTAACTATTCTTAAGAATGGGAACGAATTACTAATACTATACAAGAAATTTCTTAGGAACTCTATTGTTCCAATAGATTGTTATTATTACTGTGGTAAGTTATGTTTTACAAGTATTCCAAACTATCGAAAAAGAAATTTATCAGAATGATCAGCTAAGTACCATGGCGAAACCGGAAAGTAGGGCAGACGTTTTACTTGATGCTTTAAGTTTTGCTCGGCTGAGCTGCAGTTTTCTCCAAGAAAGATAACCCGGTGTGTGAAGGCCATCCCCCGACTGTGACATCTTTGACTAGTTGAAAAAAGAAAAAGAAACAATACAGAGGAATTATAAATGTGAAATTTATAACATAAAAATGAATGGAAACGATTGGTTGTATAATATGTTTAATTGAGAATAATACGCTAACTCGTGACAATGCTACAAGCCCCCTGCAAGCACAATAACCAATTATACGATTCAATTGAGACTTCACTTATTTACATTATCAATGAATGCAATATTACTACATTAATCTATAAAACAATTTTTAACACGATGACAAATTAGAGTAGATAAATAATAAGACATAATGACAAAAATTAATATTCATACATATTGCATTACTATCGACTTACTAATTTTCGAAGAAAAATATCTAAATCGACAAAGTTCAAACATTTTATATGCTTAACCGAAAATGTCATAAAATATCAATGTCATATTTGCAAAATTTTTGAAAATATTTCAGCAAATATTTAGATTTGTAGAAAATCTGTGTTAGAATGAATTATTTTTAAATTTTAATCACGACAGAACTTACACGCAAGTATCCTAACTATATTTGCTATTTTGAAACATTATTTCGAAATACTGTATTTCAAACAGCATTTCAAAATTGTAATAAATGTCTATATGGACACTTTGTAAAAATTATTGTAAAAATGTATCTGAGAAAATTACACATCCAGACATAATCCAGGGAAAATTGCCCATCCAGTGTTCGAATAATTGGCGCTCAACTATACAAGCACGTAAGAAAGAAAGACGTACCGAAAGTAGATGGCAACGTCGGTGCCAACGGGAGAACTTGCCAAAAGTCCCGTGTAGGACAAAAAACCAACGGGTGCTGAACGAAACAAATAACAAGAAAAATTAATGAAAAACTTAGGTACAACATAAGAAAGAAAAGTGAACTATTGATAGATTGATGAGTCTGCGGGAAATCTGGCAAGCGTAGAACAGCACAGACAAGTACCATATTACTTAATAAATCAACGAAGAGGTAATCAAATTTTCTCAATAATCGATAACGTAAATATTGATGAATTCTTATAGAATCGAATTTTTCATTTGTAATAAATTAACTTTGAAGAAGGAAAGGGTAAATGTCTTTCAATCAACTATATAATTCTTGTTATATTTAAACAAATAAAATGAAATTATTATTTTAGATTATAGTTAATCGTATGCAAATCATGCGTAATAAATTAATTGTTGTGAGCATTGATTTATGCGCAATATATTATATCCATTGTGCGTGCGTGTGTGTGTGCGATGCTCGCACGAGCGCGTGGTATTTATTCCGCGTCGTTTACTTTGTTGATATAATTATTGGACATCAATCTCTATTATTAATAGAAGTGATAATAGTATAATTTAAGGAATTCCGATTGATTTTATGAGTATATACAAGAGTTCTGCGAAAGTTAGATAATATCCAATTTTCTGTTTTTGTCGATTAGTATCATATGTTTCTTCTGGGTAGCGATTATCCACGATTTTCATAAATTTCAATTTACTTTACTTTACAATTTCTAGATCATAAATTTTCAACGAAATGAATTTTAAATAATAATACGTGGATCATGATTTACCAAAAAAAAAAAGAAAAACAAAGAACAAATAAATTGATCCCTACTGCCCTGAAACTTAATCGAGGGGCAAACACGCATAAAATAACCAATATATAATATTTTTATAAAGCACGAAATTATTCTTATTTCAATGTAGTTTGATCCAACAGTTCCTAAATGGTATAAATTTATAAATCTCATTCAGCAATCTTACAAACTAAACGTTTATGATTTATATACATAACTGTATAATACCAACACTATTCACAAACAGAAGCACGTTCTACATTTAATATTACAATCTTTAAATAATTTTATATCTTTTCCATAATTCTATTTGTTATTCTTTCTAATTATTTACTAATACGAATCTAACTGTATTACTTCCTTGTTACATGGAACACATTATGCAAAATATATAACGTGTCCTGGACGGTATAACAGGGGAGTATCAATATTTATGTTTCAATGATAAGATCCTCTACTTTTATTTGTACATAGTATCAAGTAAGAAACAAGATGACAAAGCATGCACCATCGTGCAGATGCGAGCGAATACCATCTCAGTAATTCAAAACATAAATAAAGAAATTAATCACCACTGGCAGAAGCGTGTATTGAACATGAATGTATATGCGTAACGTGAAAAGACAACGAGACAACGGTATAACATTTAGCGTGACACGCAAAGAGATAAAAAGGAAACAAGCTGTAAGATTAAAGAGGCAAGGGGAGAATTACCGACCTGACAGTCGTGGAACCGCTTATGGAAGCAGTGGCCGTCAGCGTTGCGCAGATGTGTGCTCGCCACGTGTACGTGGATCGGTAAGTGCGAGGAGGGGAGTACCGGTCCGTCCTCCGCGCAAAACACTGAATTGTGTCCAGTACTCGTCGACCATTTGGACATCAGGCAAGATTCTTTCGTAGTTCTGATAAACGCTGTGAGACAAAAAGAAAAAACACTTAATACGATAATTCTCGTGAACTTTCGAAGTCGATGTATGGTTTTTTTTAGAGACAATTATTAAGATCAGTGGTTGCTTCGTCGATTTCGACGATTTTCAAATATAACGAACGAGATTTTGAACAACTTTTCTCCATACATATATTCCCGCACGATCTTCGTTTATTCGCGATATTCACGAAAGATTTGCGGTACCATTGCACCAATGTTAACCTACATATACGAGTCCGTGACAGCGTATGTGTCAGTAAGCGACTGTGTCTCTTATCGTATTATATAAATTATAAACAAAAGAATTTTTACCGCATGGCCGAGACAGAAAACATAACTTTAAACATGTGTTAACCCGTTGCACTGTGATTTAATTACGAGAAACTGTGTATTATAAAATTATTTTATTTCAATTAGCCACTATATATCTATTTTATTTACAATAAAATTAGACAAATTTTGCGTACGTTGAAATACGTTAAATACAATTTTAGTCTAATACATGTGTAATCCGCTTTTATAGGGTTTAGCATGAAAAACTCACGCTGAGTTGCACTTGTTATTGTAGTACAAGTGGTTAACGAGAGAACTCCTACAAACATAAAGATCATAATGACTTAGATTAGATTTCTTATTTCTTTCAGTTATTGAAAATATGCAGCTCCTGTTGGTAAAGTTAATATTAATCTTTTTCTTTCAGGTAGAAACGTAATTATGTATATGTTTGTTATTCTTAGTATACTACTTTAATTACTTATTTAAATACATTATATTTATTTTGTGCATTATTGTATATTACTATGTATATTAAACTACATTGTATTTACAGTTTATGTATATTATATGGGTTAATCCAATTATATGATGTATATTCACACATAATTACGTGTCAGTGTTTTGGTATTAATGAACCTAGTGAGAAATCGTGTTAATTAAGAATCATTCTATCCTCGCTTGAATATATTCCATGTTAACATCGAACCTATCACTACCGGTCAAATAGCCGATAGATAGAAAAATAAAAGAAGAAAAACTTCGAAGAAAATAGAACAAATGAAGATATTAGAAAATTTATAATATTTATATTAAATGAAAAATCGAGAAGCCAAGTGACAAAAGCGATAAGGTTGAGCGCAGAATTTTTAATTAAATATCTGAAAGCGGCCATTTATGCTATGGTAGGTTAGTGTTAAGCATTGTTAATGCCCCAACGTGGTTAATGGCGTGTTTTCAAAAAAAGAAAATATACAAAGAAATTACTTTCGATTGAAGTCGCTGTATTTGATAACTTGTAATATATAATTCAATCTTCTTAACTTTTATTCTAACATTTCGTATTATAGATGTAATTATTTATATATTGAATTCCATCAGACATATCATGCATAACCTTCACAGATAATAAGTCAATAAAGATTTCAATGGAAAAAACTTTTCGTCCGCGTTCAAATAGGTCTGTACACAAAATGAAATACACGTGATACGTGTAAATACAAGAAAAAGAGAGAAAAAATGCAGAAAAAGGTAAAGAAAATACGAGATTTTATTTTACAGTGTTCTGAATATCGTTTTATGCTCGTTGATAGTAATCGAATAATGGATGTGCTGCACGCTCAATGTTCCCTTTCATTTACGCGCCATTACATAAATGATATGTTTCCCGCAATCTTTTTCATTCGAAATACCACGTGGAAACGCGATTATGGAAACAATCTTCGTTTCTTTAAAACGATTCTATAGTTTGTATTTTTGCTAAGATAGGTTATCGAACTCGGTGATATTATTAACTATATTACGGTTAAAAATATATAGATATACGAAGAGATAAATGACGATCAAGATAAAAATAAAAGTTAAAAGGTTAAAATTATATATCAAAAATAAAAAGGAGAAAGAGGTTTATTCATCAACGCTATTAATAGTTATCGATATTTTTATCGAAAATCGGTATCGTTAGTAACTGAATCTTCATATCGATTAATCGCATTTCGTTATATTTGAATTCGATGAAACGTAGAAATTAAAAATTATATAGCATAATAAATAATGATAAAGCGTAACTTATTTTAACGAGTTTCACAGTGCGATAATAATTTGCATCTCAAACTAGTTTTTTCGCATAACTATTCCTGCTAACTCGAGCTTGATAGTATGTCAAAGAAAAAAAAAATTGTTGAAGGCTGATCGAAGATAAACATTCAGCGAAGATTTTCTTTTCAAAGCACTTCGATGGTTTCTTTTTGCTCTTTTCTTTCCCGAAATATAAACAAGCTGAGAGCAAATTCTAAGAATGCTTCAGTTCATAAATATTAAAAGATAATTTCATTGATGAAGTATTACAAGAATATTTGAACCATGTTATATTTAACTGAAAAATATAGTATAGCGATAATTAATCGTCAGCAACAGTTATTCTACTGATACGTAGGAGCACGATATAAAGCGGCAATTAAAAACCAATTTTCCAAGGAAGACGCAAATTGCATCTGATAAAAGAATACATTAGATAGACTATGTATACGTTCAAAGTAAAGAAGTAAAAATTGCGGATCTTGAACAAACGTATATCAGAATATAAAAATTTTCGTTAAATATTATTCCAGTTATATGTATGTATTACATATGTTATATGTATTCCTTGTAATTATGTTTCAAGAACAGTATAGAAATCAAATACATACAATTACATTAAATTAAAAATAAAAAAAGCTGCTCTTTTATTCGAATTTTTCAACAAATAATTTGAAATACGATTTTACATATTTCTATTGGCATTTTTTTATAAAAGAGAAAAAACCATAATCTACTTTGCCATTGAGTATGTTGCAACTAATATAGTTCAGAGATACGTGCCAATATCACTAAAAATACAGGGACTGTAGAATGCGTAGAGAGCTTGCTCTTTCGGCTCATGTACGAAATTAAATTACGATTAAAACAGCTGAGAAACAATTATTGTCATTGTTGGTAAAAAATAATTAACTTTGTTTGATATGCTCAACAGATACATCACCCTATTATGCACGAGGTTAACAAATAGCCGGGAACTTTGCGACAGCACGTTCCTATTAGCTATGAATACCAAAAGAAAATAAAAATATTTATCTTGCTGTTTAATTATTGCTTACAATATGAAACAAATATTAATCAAATAAAAATGTATCGTATAAATATAATATAACCGTGAATACGTAATATAAGAACTATTGCGACATAAGATATAAGAAATGGCATAAAATTGACAGTAATTTCTTAATATAGATTAAATTATAAATTAAGTTGAAAAAAAGAGGAAAACGTATAGATGTCAATTAAAAATCGGTTAGCCTAATTAATTATTATTTAGTATTTTAAGAAAGTAGAGATATATGGATCAATTGTAAATGTGCAATTGTATTTACCATTTTGGGGGCGTTTGGAGGAGTGTGTGGATTAACGCGCGAATTCATAGAGATCAACGTTCTTTGCACTTTTCACAAACTATAAAGAAATGAGTAGATGGGACCAGATAAAAAAACACATATGAAAAAAATAAACCAATATTTAATCTAACATTAGGATAATGAAAAACTTCGTACATAACCAAATAACCTCGGTGAAAGGCATCAGTATACTGAATAAGAACGCCGCGACATGGCATCAACGAAAGTTAACGACCAAAGCCGAAGTAAACCGACGATCGCCGAATGACTCGAGCCATCTGTAGGTAAGTCAGATCAACTGAATTTACAATTCAGCAATATAAATTCGAGGTACTCATTCTTATTTCCTTCCTCTTAAATTTTAAACTTTAAACATATTTTATTTAAACACACTTTAAACGAATTCTACGACTTTTATGTTTCTCATAAAAGTTAAATCTATAATTGTCCAGTGAAGGTATTTCAAGATTTATTGTATATACTCGATTCAAAGGTTAAATCGAAAGAATCATGAGTCCAATCTTACAACAATAACAATAACAGTTCTGTTTACGTTGTTCGTCTACATCAAAGAACGAATGAGAATATAAACTAGTATTCCACTGCTAAAATAAACGTATCGTATCGTTTCGTTAACCGTTTGTAAGTAATTTTGGCGCCTTTAATCTAGTAACTATTGAAATTCATAAAATTCATAATAAAAGGACATACTAACAACGATTGTATGTTACAATAGAAAACTAACTAGTGATACAGAAATTTAAAAAAGTTTCGGTATGAAATATCAAGACTCACGCTGAAATTACAGATGTGCAAGAATTTTCAACCGAGATGCAAAATGATCCTGGTTGGTAGATAATTTTACTTATGGGCTTTTCCTTGTGGCAAGTATCCAGGACATAGCCATTTCCATCGAGAAGAAACGCGTCGTTCGCAGTCATGGTCAGGGCACCCCTAGCCTACTTGCTGCATTGCTACTGACTGGTCTATTTAAAAACTGATCCCTACAGTGAAAACTCACTTTGAGGAAACCGTTCACTTATTTTGCGACCTCGCTTTAACCGGTATTAGGAACCTAATCATGTGTTGGGAGATTACTAGTTGTAACCAATATGATTGGTTCAAAAAAATTGGTATTTTCTTGAAGAATTCTCGCGAATTTTAGATCGTATTAACAAATCACTTTTCTATATTACTATATAGCAAATAATTGATGATTTATTATAATATTTACTACCTAGATTATTTTTAATCATTTTATTAAATACTTAGATATCCTACTTAGAGGGACCTGTTTCAAATTGTAGCAAAAGCTTCTATTGCGAAATTCTTTGATTTACAACAGACTGTTGGAGAAAAGCAAGTTTAACTTATCGTAATTTAAAGCAGTTTCAACTGAGAGATTGATTACTTTAAGAATACCTTAAGCCGAAAATACGATCTTGACTTGTTTTAAGCATTTTGGTAATGATGCGGAAAAATATTTAACCCATTACATACATTTAAGATTGACTTAATTATAGCAATGATAATATTTTTCAGACAAATTACTCGCATTTACATTATAGCAGAAGATATTATATTCAATTGCTTATGAAATCTATACTAAAATTGTGAATGAATTAAGAATTAATTAAGACAAATGAAACAAGAAGATATTTCGCAAGAGCAAAATGTTTTCATACCATAGCTAAAGGAGTTAATTAGTCGACAATGTAGTGCGCGTAAAGATTAATCGCAATAAACTACATCGAGTTGTAAAGTGCATCACCTCGGAACATGATTGGCCTAGAATTTCAATTAATAGCATCACTTGTTTGCAAGTTGCCTATCCGTTACAGAATTTCTATGAACTCTCAATGGTACTACGGATTGATTTGTTATTTGTGTTATTGAGATTAAAAGAATCCATAATATCAGAAGTTCTTATATTCAGAGTTCGCATGTTCACAATAGGCTATTCGTGGTATCCTGTTATTACCTGGAAATCGTCGAGTTTATGTATGTTGTTTTGTGTACGAGTTTGTTTTACGAGATACAGGAACGGCATAGACAAGATCTGGGCAGTTTTACATTTCAATTTTTTGAACAGAATTTTATGTCATAGCACAAGAAATTTTGATATGAAGGTATATAAAAAAGGACACGATAACGAATAGGAATACATAACATGTGACACTGATATGTAATAAAATAGGAAAATTATGTATAAGGATAAATTACAGAAGAAAATTATACTACAGTGAAATATAATGAAATTATGGAGTATGGAAGCTATTGCCAATAACGATGTTCATTGACATCAGGTAAGAATGGAAATTAATATAAGCATTAATAATTATCAATAATTCTAAGTAAACATATGACCAGTGATGTAAACAACTTTTTTAATGAAAACTAAATCAAACAGCAACAAGCAATATAATGTTTTGTCAACACTAAGATAAGGAAAAATAACAGGACAAATTTTTGTAACTGTTGTCTTTGAAGATATAACTTGTACCTTCAAATAAATCACTAAAAATTCCACTCGAGTTTTACTTAAATAAATTTTATCATTTGTTCTAATCATAACATTAAATTTGAACAATTCCGAATATTGAAGATATTCAATACTTAAATACATAGTTCTAAAGATAAAAAATTCCAGAAGTACGAATACATAATATTTTTAATACAAGTATGAACTAAATTCCATTCATAATTTTTTTATTATACAATCCGCTGTAACTCATATGATTTTTGCTCATCTCATACAATAGATAAAAGTAAAAGAATAAAATGTCAATTCGCGAATTACTTACAAAAATCATGTCCAACTCGTTGACGAGTTTCCATATTAATAATCAGCATACAATATAATGTACAGATTCCAAATATATATTAGCAATAGTTCTTCAGAATTTCTTACCAGAAATCACTTACAGATGCAAAAGAATTATCTGTATTCTTCTTCGAGCGAGAAGCAGCTTTTTCTTTATCGTCGCCACCCACGATTCAACTTTATCACGGCATCGGTAAGCAAGATTAAAATAGTCTACACAACCCTATAAATTTATTTTCGTGTTAGTAGCTTCTGTTTCTATAATTATGATTATAGTTAGGGTATATTATAATTATTAATTATGATTTCTATAATTGTGCAACTGAAATATGGATTTATATTTGTTAAGAGATGAAAATAATATATGGATAAAAACAAACTGCATACGTTAGACGGCACTGGTATCACTGCAGCACTAAATCGTTTCAATAAATTATATTTATTGTCGTCAGTTTAAACGACAACGTGTTCCCCACTCAAAGCGAGAATCTAACATGAACACGCCTTTTCGTATGAAGATGGACGAACATGGAAAGATATGGAGGAACAAAGAAACTTAACGAGAGTAACGGAAGGCGGAATCCAATGTCATTAGGTTTTGTTGTACATATTTGACCGGCCACAGCATGGCATGGAGTGTCCTGATGGAGTGAGGTCGAGAGAAGGTTACTTTAGGAACTTGATTTTCCTACCTTTCTATGTTTTCCCTGGCGAAGTATCACCAAAAATATAAATTTTCTGAAATTTTGCTTTATACGTAAAAAATTTTAGAATATTATACGTTTTCATTACGTACGAATATAACGAATATTATATAATTTTATTACAGATCGTTAAGTGTTTACGTTTATTACAAATGGCAATACATAAAATGGCAATACGTTTATTACGGGTTTATAAGCGCAATTTAATTGCAATAACATTAACATGAATAAATTAACAAGTACTGTTTAAAAACTAATATATACAAATTAAAATATTTACACTCGGAATATAATATGAAATTTTTGTACGGTAAAAACGTATAATAGTTCTTTCCCTTTCTTCTAGCATTAAGGATATTAAGAAAATGAGAATGTTCCTTCATTTTTAAACTAACAATAAGAACTACTGTTTCAGGTCATTGGCTTTAAGATATAAACATAAACGTATATACATGCTTCGTTTTCGCGGAAAACCTTGACTCAATTTTCTACATTTAATCGTATGTTCTTAGACACGAATTTCTTACGTAATTCAAAGTTGAAAGGTATGACTTCCTTTAAGACTAATTTTCCGCTCAGTGGATTTCCAGATAAAAAAAAAGATGAACAGAAACACGAAAAAGACAAAGATTATATTCTGTATTATATAAGGATAAAAATTCATGTATTTATTCAGTAGTTTTAAACAATGTAATAGAACGTTCTACTTAACATCTTATGAATGAAATAGCATGTCAATGCTTTGATGAATAAATATAAGATAAAAGAAGCATATATAAGTAGTACAAATGACGTAAATAAATAAAACCTACCGAATATGAAATTAATGTAACGAAAAATAAAATTTTTCCTATTACAGTAATGACTATAATCTACTACAATAATAACTTCTTGTTATATTACAACGTTCAAAAAATTGATAATTTTGTGAGGTTAGGTTTCAGGTAGAAGAAATTATTGGAAAGAATAATATATAAACTGTAATGAATAAATAATCTCGATGAAAATATAATTAGAATTGCTAAATGTATTTTTCTAATAATATTGTAATTATCATAGTCGGTTATATAATTAAAATTTATATCACTTAACATATAAGATAATTCTAAAGATTCACTTACTTGATAAGATTCTGACAGCGGTGAAATTTGGTTAACCTCGATACCGGTGAATGTATTCTGTCGTGTGATGTATTTCCTTGTAGTATGCCGGCATAAATTGCCGATAACGTATGGTTTGTAACAAATCTGCATTCTTTGATGCAGGTGCAATTGAATGATGACTATCACATGAATCACTTTCTTGTTGCTAATTAACCAGAATGCAAGTTTTAAGATTGATAATGTATTTATTTAGCTAAAAATGATATTGGAAATTGCACACAACTTATCAATTTACACCATAACTGCAGGTGCGCGATAACTGGAATGTGAGAGATCGATCGAGGTCTAGTCCGGTGACAGTCAATATTTTTGCTAGATAATGTTAAAACCCCTCAACAGATGGCGCGCTTACTACCTCGAAATGGAGGCACGGAATTTAATTTCAGCTCCCCCACCACAACTGATTCGCAAATTGCTTATAATAGAATTATAGATCTATATAAATAAATACGTTGTTCGCAAATCTGAAATTATCATGGCTACTATTATGTCAATATATAACAGAAACTGATCTACTTAATAGTAATACATACTTAGTGAAGTGACGTGTCAAGAGGTTACGTTCAAATTGATATACGAATTTAAATAAATAAAGATATATTTTCGATAATCTTACATCGCAATCGTGCAAAATAATAAAGTACCCATACAAAGCTGTCAAAAAATGTCACATTTAGAATTACTTACAAACTCGCGCGTATTCGAAATGATCCAATCCAATACTGCATGGTTTCCAGTGTATGCTGTAATCCGTGGAAGTAGTGTACGGTAGCGCCGGCATCGCGAACATAGCCAGAATAGAACGGTACCATTCTTTGGGTGCCAGTCAGCGCGCAACATTCATTTTTAGTAGGGAACTGGCTCTCGAACTGGTGCGCGGTCGCGAGGACCGCAAGAGACACCTGTTGCACCATAAAGAAAACCGGCTACCGCGAAACACGAACGTAACAACGATGCAAATTATCCGAATGTATTTGTGTGTCAAGTGACAACGTGATTCATTGTTGATTTTCATTTGAAGAAGGGCAAAGGTTTTTGAAGAAGAACTACAAACTGATTTACCTTGGTAATGTTTTTTTTAATACTTCGAAATGATTTTTAATAGTGATTACGAGATCAAACCAGTTAAAGCCAATTTATTCGATTACAACACGACTCGACATGGAAATAGAGTTGAAATATTGATTAAATAATATTTCTTATGTATATATATTTTTTAATGTTGTTATTTGTTAATATATAAATAGGGCAATGTAAAATTCTGATACAAAAATATGTATAATGAAATGCTTCTTAGATGCTTCGTTCTTGGTTCGTCTTGAGCTTCATCCTACTAACATTATACGGTTATTCCCGCTGTGTAACAGTAATTTCGCACCATTTACGGTTAAATGTGTAGCGTCGCTAATTACAAATTAAACATTCGGGTAAATCTTTTTTTCTACTTTTTTCTACTCTTTTTCATTTTTTACGTCTAATTCATAATCCTGATTACATTATGTTTAATTACAGAATTAACCTTAATTTATTTAAAGAATACACGAAAAGAAATATAAGAGGTACATTTATCCTTTTTTATAAAAACATTATTCAATCCGATCATATTGCATTTATAAAATTAATACATTTTTATTATACTACCTAGTAATTTCATTTCCAATTTCAGCACAAACAAAAACAATCAATTTGTAAAATTTTATATCATTGGTGTAATCATAGATACCCTTTGTGCATCCATTTGTTAAGATCTTTTGTTCCTTTTTATGAAGTCTATAAGAGTCTATTGGAAAAACCAGGCGCGTTATATTCTACAACT
This sequence comes from Eufriesea mexicana, assembly GCF_001483705.2. NCBI lineage: Eukaryota > Metazoa > Arthropoda > Insecta > Hymenoptera > Apidae > Eufriesea > Eufriesea mexicana. The sequence continues at coordinate 927,657 of NW_016908583.1, read as the reverse complement.
TGTAGATACAAATTCCACGAGACGAGCAAACGTTGCTGAAATGCAATACGACTCCATCATCGAGCGCATAATAATGAACCGATTATCATACAGTAACGTGTGGACATCTATTACGTTAAATCCATCATAACGTCCCGCTTCATTTTGCTTTCTTCATTACGTTATTTAAAATTTCGTAGCTGATTATTGTTTATTTTCAG